>NC_058131.1:182656017-182848884 GCF_016433145.1 Gracilinanus agilis | reverse complement strand
GGAGGGGAATAATGGCAATCAATAAGGCTGGAAATGTAACCAAATGGGACCAGGTTTATGAAGAACTCAAAATGTCAAATAAAGCAATATATATGTGATCCTAGAGGTGAGAAGGAGCCACCAGAGTTTGTCCAGGTGAGGGGCTGAGATGCTCAGACCTACATTTTAGGAAATCATCTTGGTGGATTAGAATAGGGGAGGGAAACTCTAGGAAGGGAAACCAATTAGAAAGTAGTTGAAATCATGTAGGAGGTAATAAGGACCTAGGATAGAGGCTGTAGAGAGAAAGACATAGGAAATACTTGTAGAAATAAGAACAGCAAGATTTGACAACTAATTGATGTGTGAGGTGAGTGAGAATCAAAAATTGAGGATGACTCCAAGGTTGCAAATCGGAGTGCAGATCTGGTGCCCTGGACAGAAATAGGGGGAAATCTTTGCAGGGAAATTGTGAAGATAATGAATTCTGCTTTGGAAATATTAAGTTTTCAAATGAAGGGAATGCAATTTTCATACCTTGGGTTTTCTTGGCAAAGACACTAAAGTGCTTGGCCATTTCCTTCTCCCACTCATTTTGTAGATGAGGAAACTGAGGCAAACTGGGTTAAGTGACTGCCCAGAGTCACACAGTTAGTAAATTTTTGAGACTGACTGGACTCCAGTTCTGGGTACTCTATCCACTGTGCCACCTAGCTGCCTGGTATTTACTTTATTTTATAGGAGGTCTGACCTATGGCAACCATGAGACCAGAGAGCTTCTGACTTAAAGCACCAAAAGCACTAGTTTCAGAGTCAGAAGTCTTGGGTTTGAATCATGCTTCTACATATAATACCCATGTGATCTTAGGAAAGTCCCCTTCAGCTCAGTTTCCCCCTTTGTATGTAATATGAGGATATTCGATTGCATGATCTCTAAAATCTTTCTGAGCTTCAATTTTTGTAATCCATTGCTCCTATTAGCTTCAGGCATAGTTATTTACAAGGCAGCTTCAAAGCCCTGGCTGGCTCCCTGAGGCTGATTTACAGCCTCACTATTCCCCCAGACAGACTCTGGGCCTGTGTGAGCAGGTGTTGTTCAATTCTGCATGCTGTAGTCTGCCCAGGTTGCTGGAAAGTGTCACCTCCAGCTTTCTGCTTGTCAGTCCTATCAGACTTGGGAGGTGACAAGCAGCCAGTATCTAATAGGGCATTGGGGATGGAGCAGGAGGGCTCCAGCAGGAAGACCACAGAGGAAGGGCAAGGGTCAGAGATGGCTGGACTCTCTGTCCTTGCTCTCAAGCTGAGCCTGGAATCCAGAATATTCATGGAGAGAATTCAATCATCCTTTGACTCTGGCCTCTGACCAGTCCTGTGTTCCTCATCCAGATTCCCACAGGCTTCTTCCCTAAGCAGGTTAGAATTTAACTCAAGATAAAAGAGACTCTTCTCTCTCTTTTTTTCTCTGAGTTACGGCTGAAGTGGATTTCTTGTCAGAATGCTAGAGGGAGAGGAGGGGTTAGAAAGGGAGGAAAGAAGAGAAAGGGAGGGAGAGAAGAAAAATAAAAGAGGAAGAGAGGAAGAGAAAGGAGGAGAGAGAGGGAGAGAGAAGAGAGGAGAGAGGAGAGAAAGGAATAGAGACAAGAAAGAATGGAAGAGAAAAGAAAAATGGAGAAAGGAAAGAGGTGGACTTAGAGATAGAATATAGAAAGAGATGCTGGGAAAGAGAGGGGGAAGAGAAGAGAGAAAGAGAGAAAGAGAGGAAGAAGAGAAGGAGAAGGGGAAAGGGGTACAAAGAGCATGGGAGAGAAAGAAGGAGAGGGAGAAAAGAGTCTTATGATGTCTACATCAAAGGTGTTAAACACATGAATCCTGGCAGAAGTAGATTAAAATATAATTGGGAAATATTTTAACAAAATAAAAATACAACCAAATACAGATAATATTAATATATGGCTTTTTAAGGCCATTTGCTGCAAAAAGGATCCTTATGTAAGATCCTTATGTTCAGTGGCCTCATTTGTATTTGAGTTTGACATCACTGGTCTATGATATACAAACTAGATCAAATCCAAACTTTGGGGAAAAATAAATCACTCATCCAGATGTTTTATGTGAAACAGCTGGCTATTTAAGGTGGTTTTTGTTTTCTTTTAAACCCAGGTGTCTGGAATCAGATTGATGCAGGGTCAGAAGATCTTGAAAGTTCCCAGTAAGATGAAAAAGAGGCCCAGGAAATTTTCCCCCTCCCACTCATTTTTGACAACTATAAAATTCTCCCTGGGGCTGTATCTACATAGTGCCAGACATTTGGATGAAAAGAAGGAAAAAATTCCCTTGAAAGCCAGCTGGTTAGCTTCTTTATTTCTCGAACCTGTTGTAATAAGGGACTCATATCTGGACAGGCTTCAGCCTTATTGTGAAGAGCAGCATTGATGAAAGGGAGCATTAAAATGCACTCAATTTGAATCAGAGGATGGAAGTTATAATCTTGGCTCTGTTGCAGCCTATGAGGTCTTGGGCAAGTCATTTAACTTCCTCTTCTGTCAAATGAGCAAGTGAAACTAGACAACCTCTGAAGTCACTTTGAGCTCTAAGTCTATGATCCCTTGATGTTGTGGAAAGGGCACAAAACTAAAAGTCCCGAGATCTGGCCATGCTATGAACTGCATCACTATTCCTCTCAAAGCCCCATTTTCCTAATGTCTAAACAGAAGAAGCTGGACTCTAATCAAAAGCTCATTTTCTATTGAACCCACTCTTCCTTTTCACTTCCCCATTTCTTTTTTTCTTTTTAACCCTTACCTTCCATCTTTTTTTTTAACCCTTACTGTCTAGCTTAGAATAAATACAGTTTATTGGCTCTGAGGCAAAAGAGTGGTAAAGGCTAGGTAGTTGGAGTTAAGTGGCTCATCCAGGGTCACACAGCTAGGAAGTGTCTGAGGCCAGATTTGAACCCAGGACCTCCCATCTGTAGGCCTGGCTCTCAATCCACTAAGTTGTTTAGTTGCCCTGACTTCTCTATTTCTGTCCAGGGCACCACCATCTTCTAGTTCCCCCAGGTTTGCCAAGTAAATGTTAGCACTTTCACTTACCCCTCATATTCAGTCAGATATCTAATTTTGTGGATTCTACTGCCTCAACATCTCTGGCATCTGACTGCTTTCTATCCATACAACCACCATTTTTGTTTGGTCCATTACCTGGACTGTTGCAATAGACTCCAAACTCATCTTACTGCTCCCAGTTCCCTCCTCTCTGACTCATCCTCCACCCAATTGCCAAACTGATTGGTACAGCACATCACTCACCATGTCACCTTCCTGCCCAAAAAGCTTCAGTGGCTTTCTAGTGCCTCCAGGATACAATACAAACTCCTCTCTTTGGCATCTGGCCCCAGCCTGTTTTTCCACTTTACTCATTACCAGCCTCCCTTCCCCCAAGCACCCACCCTCTTCTCTACCCAAACTGAACTCTTGCTATTCCCCATACACAGCTTACCTCACACCTCAATATCCTCACATCTGGCTCTTAGAAGCCTTAATTTTCCTTCAAGGCTCACTGAAAGGGTGACGTCCTTCCAGAAGCCTGTCCTGGCTCCCCAGTTATTAGTGCCTCTCCTGAACAAATCACCGTGTCATTTACAGAATCATGTAATCTTAGAGTTTGAAGAGATCTCTGGGGCTAAATCTGTGCCCTGACAGTAATCCTCCCTAAAACATACCCAACAAATGGCTATCTAGCCTCTGATTAAAGACTTCCAGAAAATACTGTTCTATTGCAACAGGTCTGCTGCCTCCTGACTTTGAGATAAGGGGAGAAAATGCCAGGCCATTGCTCCAGTTCTCCTGCCTGGTCTCCAATCCAGCTTCCTGCTAGAAGAGGAGAATGCCATTCCTTTGGGCACCAATCTCCTACCCTTAGGGTAAAGGAAGAATGCTCCAACATGCCGGGTCTCCTGCCTGGTCTCGTACCTTCCTCATGGAAAACAGAACCCATTTTCAATCAAATACCAGATTCCTCCCTTGAAGGGGATAGAAAAAAGGCATTCCATCATATCTTGAGCCTGGCCTCTCCTGCCTTGGTGAAGTAACAGCATTCAAATCCTAGAACTTGTCCCTCACCTGGACTGCCCAAAGATGGTACAATGAAAATGTACCTGAACTGACTCCTCAGTGATTAACACACTCCCCCCTACGTTCATACCTTTACCTTACCAAGGATTCTGAACCTTGGCTGTCACTAAAACCCATTCCACACTGCCCAGTCCCTCATTCCTGTTCTCTTCAACCCAACTCCTCCAATGTCCTACCCTTCCACTGTGCTCTCTAGAAGCCTCCATAAGTAACAGATTTGCTTTCATCTTAAACCTTTTTCCTTTCCCACTTATTCTATCTTTTGACTCTCAATGAGACCCGTCTCCTTCTTGATTACATAGCATCCCTGGCCTTCTTTTCCAGCACTGGCTATATTTTCACTCATTCTCTTAATTGGTTGAGGTTAGGGAATTGGCATGTCCCTTCTTCCTATTTCCACTTCCAGTTTCTCTCTCTATCACCATCAATCAGAAACCTCTCTTCCTTTATGGTTCACTCAGTTTGTGTCTACCATCCAGAGTTCTGGTTGTAATTGTCTACAGACCTCCAAGTCACTCCCCCTTCCTTCCTCAATGACTTCAGGCTCAAAGCCTTTCTCTTTTCATCAACTCCTGCCCTCAAGCTAAGGAACCTTTCATACTCCCACAAACACCCTAACCCCATAATTCCTCAATTTATTTATTTCATGTAACCTAATCCTCCATCCCACTTCTGCCAAAGGCAAAGATGGCCATTGCCTTGATTTTGACCATATTCCACAAATACACTCTTTCCATATTTATTAACTCTGAAATTCCCTAATCTGATCACAATCTATATCTCTGCCTGTCTCTACCTTGCAGTTCCATATCTGCATGTACCCACAACATGACCTTCAATCCCCCAGGCCCTTAATTTCTCTCCCAAACCATCAATTCTGCATTAGCTACATTCTCTTCTCTTCCTCATCTTGATTTCTAGATGAATCACATCAACTCCACCCTGTCCTCTTCTCTTGAATCCTTTGCTCCCTTATTCTATCACTAATCTTGCCCTGCCAAGTGTGAACCTTGGATTACTCCAGCATTCACTCGTGTGTGTGTGTGTGTGTGTGTGTGTGTGTGTGTGTGTGTGTGTGTGTGTATGTATTGCTGAGCAGGGTTGGAGAAGATCATGAAACCATGCTGACTAGAGCCACTCCAAATTTAAAGTTATATAACATCAAATAGGCTCTAATTATGGCAATTATACGGTCATTTTACACCTCCCTGCGTACTCTAACATCCCATCCCATTCACCACAGTGGCTCTTTCACCAACCTCGTTCCTCCTCTCACCCTTTCAGTTGAAAACCTGACTTCATATTTTACTGAAAAAAATGAGGCCCTTTACTAGGAGCTCCCTCTTCTCCTGTCCTCCTCATCTCACATCACCCAGATTTCTTCCATCTCTCTCTCTCCCTTGACTCCTGTCTCACAGGAAGAAGTAGCATTTCTCCTCAAAAGACATTCCCCCACATGCAAAAGCATTTCTTCCTTTCTTGTCTAGCAGTTTGCTTCCTCCATGCTCCCTCTCATTTATCTTCAATCTTTCCTTCTGTACTGGTTGTTTCCCTACTGCTTACAAACATGTCTAGGTCTCACCCAAACTCAAAAAAAATTCTCATTTGATCATCAAATTCCATTCCCATTCCCTTTGATCTTTTCTCCCTTGTTTGGCTACACTCCTTGAGAAAGACAACTGTAATAGATGTCTCATTTTCTCCCCTTTAACTCTCTTTTTAACCCTCTATAGCCTGGTATCAACCAAACCAGCTTTTTTCAGAGCTACCAATTGTCTCCTAATTACTCTCCCTAATGGCCTTTTTTCCATCCTTACCCTTCATGAAGAGCAGTAAGGTGGTATAATGCATAGAGCTTTGGGCCCAAAGGCAGGAAGGCTCTTCTTCCTTAAATTCAAATCTAGCCACAGACACTTATTAGCTGTGTGACCATAAAAGTGACTTAACCCTTTCAGCCTCAGTTTCTTCATCTGTAAAATGTACTGGAGAAGGAAATGGCAAACCACTCCAATATCTTTGCTAAGAAAATCCCAAATGGGATTACAAAGTGTCAGGCATGAATGAACAACAAAAACCCTTCATTGTTGATTCTTCTTCCACTTGATACTCTCTTCCCTCTAGGTTTCTGTGATTCTTTTCTTTCCTGGTTTTCCTTCCCCTTGTCAGGTCATGCCTGCTAAAAGTAGGTATCTTCTAGGATAGGGGTCAGCAACATATGGCTCTTGAGGGCCAGATATGGCTCTTTCTGCAGGAGCCATAAAATCAATTTTTTTTTCGAGCACGCACTGTGAGCACTGTATGGCTCTCACGAAATTACATTTTTAAAAAATGTGGCGTTTATGGCTCTCACGGCCAAAAAGGTTGCTGACCCCTGTTCTAGGACATTAATTCTCTTGGTGATGTCATCAGCTCTCATAGTTTCAGTTTTCATCTCTATGCTGATGATTCTCAGATCTACTTCCCAGGTCTATTTCCCAGTTCTAACCCCTCTCATTGCCCAGACTCAAACCTCAACTATCTATTAGACATCTCAAACTGGAGGTCCCATAGACACCTTTTTACAATTTTATATATATTATAAAAGAAGGGATTGTCTTTTGCCTTTCTTTGTACCCCTAGCCTTTAGCATAGTATACCTATTTTCAAATAAAACCTTTACCTTCCATCTTAGAATCAATACTATGTACTGGTTTGAAGGAAGAAGAATGGTAAGGGCTAGGCAATTGGGGTTAAGTGACTTATCCAGGGTCACATATTGAAGAAGTATCTGAGGCTAGATTTGAACCCAGGAACTCTCATCTCTAGTCCTGGTTCTCAATCTATGGAGCCACCTAGCAGCCCTCATCCCACAGACATCTTAAACTCAACATGTATGAAACAGAACATATTGTCTTTTCCTCAAAACCTCCCCTCTCCTAAAATTCCTTATAAAGGCACTGCCATTCTTCCTGACACCCAGACTTACAACTTACGTGTCATCTTCAGTTCCTCACTCTCACACTTCCATTTCCAATCTATTGCCAAGTCCTATCAATTTTGCCTTTATAACATTTCTTGTACATGCCCTCTTCTCTTCTCTGGCACTGCCACCTCCATGGTGAAGCCTAATCACCTCATTCATAGACTATTGCAATAGCCTGCTGGTTGATCTGCCTGCCATAGGACTCTCTTCATTGCAGCTTATGCCCAACTCAGCTGTCAAATTAATCTTCCTAAACTGCAGATCTAATCACAAACTATTCCACCCCTCCCAGATTCAATCAATTCAGTGCCTCCCTATTATCTTCAGTTAGGAAAATACTCATATCCTCAATTAGGAAATCCTCAGTTTGGC
This sequence comes from Gracilinanus agilis, assembly GCF_016433145.1. Taxonomy (NCBI): domain Eukaryota; kingdom Metazoa; phylum Chordata; class Mammalia; order Didelphimorphia; family Didelphidae; genus Gracilinanus; species Gracilinanus agilis. The sequence continues at coordinate 182,841,438 of NC_058131.1, read as the reverse complement.
ATTTAAAGCTGTGCCCCCTCCTACCTTTCAATTGTATCCCTTACTCCCCCCTCTGTCTGCTCTGCAATCCAGTGGCATTGGCTTTGTCTCCTGACTGGGCATTTTCACTGGTTCTCCCTCACATCTTCCTCATCTACACCTCCTGGCTTACTTCATATCTCAGCTAAGATCTAAACCTTCCCTCACACCTGCCCCTCCATGCTAATACCTTCCTTCTAGTGATTATCTGATTCATCCATTATATGTCTTATTTGCACATAGTTGTCTTTGAGATGTTTCCTCCATTAGACTTTTTTAAAACCTTACCTTTCATCTTGGAGTCAATACTGTGTGTTGGTTCCAAGGCAGAAGAGTGGTAAGGGTAGGCAATGGGGGTCAAGTGACTTGCCCAGGGTCACACAGCTAGGAAGTGTCTGATGCCAGATTTGAACCTAGGACCTCCTGTCTCTAGGCCTGGCTCTCAACTGAGCTACCCAGCTGACCCCCTTCATTAGATTTTGATCCTCTTAAAAGCAGAGACTTGTCTTTTGCTTTTCTTTGAATCACCAGCATTTAGCATTGTGCCTGGAATGTAATAGTTGTTGTTCATTCTTTTAAGTAACATCTGACTCTTCATGACCCAATTTGGGGTTTTCTTGGCAGAGATACTAGAGTGGTTTGCCATTTCCTTCCCCAGCATATTTTATAGATGAGGAAACTGAGGCAAATAGATTAAGTAACTTGCTTAAGATCACACAGCTGGTAAGGGTCTGAAGCCAGATTTGAATTTAGGAAGATAAGACTTCCTGACTGAGCCAAAGCTCTATCCACTGAGCCACCTAGCACCTGCAAGGTTATTTTGCCTGACTTCACTGAAAGACTACTTTCAGGGGCAGCTAAGTGGCTCAGTGAATTGAGAGCCAAACCTAGAGACAGGAGGTTCCAGGTTCAAATCTGGCCTCAGACATTTCCTAGCTGTATGACTCTGGCCAAGACACTTAACTCCTATTGCCTAGCCCTTACCTCTCTTTTGCCTTGGAACCAATACACAGTATTGAGTCTAAGATACAAGGTAAGGGTTTAAAAAAATAGATTCTACTTTCTGAGGCAGAACATTCTAATTGTGGACAGGGCTAAGTGTTTAGACATTTTCTCTGATGTCAGTCTTTGCAGTCCCCAGCCATTACTCTTGGTTCTATCTTCTAGGACCTAACAGAATAAGGCTGAGCTGTCTTCCACACAAAAGACCTTCAGATAATTGAAGACAAGTTTCATTTCCCCCAAATCTCCCCTTCTCCAAGTTAAACATTCCCAGATACTTCAATTATATCTGATATGATGAGGTCAGACTAAAGGTCATTCCCTTCTTTAAAAGTATGATTGACCTTGATCATACCTTAAGACCTTTCTGTCTCCATAAAAAGTCTTTAGAGTTAGGTGCTTTTTTGGTTGTTTGCTCATTTTTCCTACCTTTTTGTAGGTAGGCTGTTTTCTGGGAGATTGGGGTACCCTCTTAAACTTCAGTCCTTCCTTGATGCTGCCCTTAGCTTATTTTTGGGATTTCTGCCAGTTTTAATTCTTCCAAGGTAGTAATGATAGCCTGAGGGCTGAGAGCTCTGAGAGCCCCCTCCCACTGCTGATTCAATTAACCTTTGAGATGATGATGATGGCTTAAAGACTTGCCTCAGGCTTGGACATAAGCTTTTGATCTCACTCTGAACTTGAACAGGTCAGGGGCTGATCAAATTCTAGCCTCAGGCTTAGGCACAAGTTTTTGGTCTCACTGTGTACTTGATCCAATGAGGCACACAGTTGATTGCCCTGCCCTGGAGCTCTACCCTGAGCCCCTGGCAAAAAAGATTTGGACCCCCCCCTTGGGTCAACCAATCCCCAAGCTGGGATCTGTGTCCTCAGAACAGGCTCAGACTGGGACTCCTGGCTTCCTCTGAGACCACACAGATCAGCCCACTTCAGCACAGGGCTGGGATTCTGGACTTCACCACAGGTTTGAAACCTCAAGAGTTGGCTTGGGCTTCTATTGCTCAGGCAGGGTCTCAGGGTCTGGATATTGGCTTGGACTTAGGTTCATAACCTGGAACAGCAAATGTGGGGTATGGGGTGTGGCTTGCTCTTGACTTGCTCTTCACTCCTTGCTATAGTCTTGCTGACTGTGCTCCTCTCTCACCCCAGTGCTCCAGATATTCTCTGCCTACCTTTTACGTCTTTCTTTTCTTGAAAGTTGTTTCTGTCTGTCTCCTTGTTGGCTCTTTCATTCCTGTATTCATTTTGTGGCATTTTTAAAGTATTGATTGGAGGGGATTCTGATGGTGACCTTGAGCTGCTCTGCCTTACTCTGCCATCTTGGCTCTGCCCCAAAAGGAAATCCCCCTTAAGGCCTTTCGGGCTATATAAATCTTTTAATTTATTATTCTCTCTCTATTATGATCTGTAGTGCCTGGTAACTCTAACTAAATAACTAAGTAAACAGTCCCTAAATAACAGAAAGCAGGGAAGAAAAATGGCTGAATTGATATATACTTTTTCATCTTCCTGATTTTCTAGTCAATAATAATAAAGCAAAACAACAGCAGAACCTCCAGTCTCACTTGCAGAAATAGGACCCAGGGTTTGGCAAGAAAAGAACCAAATGCTCCCTTATCCATGTTCTATAGTCCATCCTCCCTAGCTAACCAGCCTCCAATAAGTTCTAAGCATGAGAAGACAAGACCTCCCTCCTATTCAAAACAAATCCCATTGCATCAAATTCCATTACAAAGAAGGATTCTATAAAGCAAAGCAACTCCTTACCTCCTGAGCAGGACTGTCATATCCTTGTAGTCAAGGACTATTTTGTTCTTGTCTACATCTCCAGTGCTTAGCATAATGCCTTACACACAGGAATGCTTCAAAAGCTCTTGTTCTTTTGTGCTCTGGACACATGCAGAAAATAGGTTGCCATTTATATAGCTTCAGGTTTTCTAGAGCCTATTCCATCAACTCATCTGCACCTTACCACAACCTAATGAGTTAGGTACTATCAATTAATCAAACAACAAGTTAGTATATGTGAATCACTGTGCTAAAACACTGGGGGTATAAAGACAAAGGTAATGAAGTCTCTTCCTTCCAGGAGCTTATTTCTAATGGTGGAAACAGCATCTGCATGTGTGAAAATATGCTGGATAAATACCAGGTGAAACCAAGTTAGTTTTGAAAGACTACTTTGGCATTGTTATCCCCATTTTACAAAAGAAACTAAAGCTCAGAGATTTGCCCATCAAAGCTGGGATCTGATAGTAGTTGTGTCTTAACTCTAAGTTCAGAATTCTTTCCAATACCCCCTTCTGCCTCAAAGTAAAAGGTGGGAATGCAGGTGGCAGAGGGAGGGGAAAGAGTACTCAAGCAAGTAAATGAACAATTATTATTGATCTGATTGCAACCAAAAAAGATTAGGTCCCTCATAGCAGGTATTTGATGAGGTCATAAGCTGCCCTCACATTCTTTCATACTTCTTTCAGAATATCTCTTATATAGACTGCCTTCTCTTCTTTCAAACTGCTATCATCTAGGTCAATATATGCCTGCATCATCTCTCATTTGGATTATTATAACAGCCTGCTGGTCTCCTTATCTCAAATCTCTCCCCTCCAGTTCATTCTCCACTCAGCTATCAAAGTGATTCTTGCTCAGGTCTAACCATACCTTCCCTCTACCCCTCCCAGATTCAATAAACTCTAATGACTCCCTATTACCTCCAGGATCAAATATAAAATCTTCTGTTTGGCTTTTAAAGCACTTTATAGCCTTGGCTCCTTTCCATCCAATACCCTCAACATACTCTGTGACCCAATGGCATTGGCCTCCTTGCTGATCCTCACACACAATCTCTCATACCCCCGCTCTCTGCATTTTCATTGGCCTGGAGTCTTCTCCTTCCTTCATTATATCTCCTGATTTCTTTGGCTTCCTTCATGTCTCAACAAAAATTCCACCTTCCACAAGAAACTTTTCCTCATCTTTCCTAATACAAATGTCTTCCATCTGAGATTAACCTGTGTATATATATATATATATATATATATATATATATATCTTGCTTATACATCGTTTTTTACATGTTGTTCCCCCACCGACCCTCATTAGATTATGAGCTCCTTGAGGGCAAGGACTGTTCTTACTTTCTATCTTCAGTGCTTATAAGACATAATAGCCTGGCATGTAGTAGGCACTTAATATTTGCTGGTTAATTTGGAAAGGCAAAAAAAGTTCCACCTACTTAGGACAGCCAGCCCCAGGGAGCTAAATTGCCTACTCCCTCTAACACAATAAGATTTCAAATTTCTCTCACCAAGTCAATTAAAGGTTTAGCTGGTGAGAACAAGCCACACCTCTAAGAACCATATTAATGCTATTGTCTCTTCTCTGAAAAAAATCTATCCCACCAAGACTGGACATGCCTTTGCTCAGGCCACCTGGAGAGAGAGCATTTAGGAAGGCAGCCCATCACATACTTCCAGCAACAGACCAGGAATGGGGTGAAAAAATAATTTGTAAAGTGAATAATCACCAAGTAACATACCTTGGCAAAAAGTCTAGTCCAAGTGTAAGGCTTAAAACAAGTAAATTCTGGCAAGAACTCAGGTTCTGACCAGGAGAGAAAAATAGAGACCATGAATAGGAAAAACATCCTGTACTCAGTCTAATCAATCTACTCAGTCCTCATCAATCCAAACACAGTAAATACTTATGTGCAAGTCACTCATTCTTCTAGGCTTCAGTTTTCTCCATCCATAAAACGAAACCTCTAAAGTCCCTTCGAACTAGGTATTTGTATAAGACCTTTATCTGGTGCATTGCTATTAACTATCCATGTGAGCCTGGGCAAATGTCTTTCTTTGAGCTGTCTGTGAAATGGACAGAACAGGGCTTAGTTTGAAGTCGCTTCCTCTTCCTAAAGATTTCAGCAGTCTTAGGAATATAAGTTTTCTTAAGACGAAACAGACCTACAAAACTCAAGGAAGAGTGGGAGCAGGAAAACATGCTTTGGCTTCCCTGACAGCCAGGAAGGTTTACCATTAACAAAGGTGTTCTACATAGCTTAGCCATGACTTCATAAAAGCAGCAAAACAATTTCTCTCTACAAGTTGAGGCAGAGTAAACAGTGAGGAGGAAGGACTCAGGAAATCTGTGGGCAACAGGCAGCAAGCCCAGGTAATGAGAGAGACTTTTTGACCCCAGGGTCAGAGTTCTGGAAGGACCAAAGGACACCAGAACTCAAGCATCTCTGAGGAAAGTCTGACATCCAGAAGGAATAGGGAAGGGACAGAAATCTTCAAGGCTGACTTGTTCCCCAAGAGATGAATGTTCAAAAAATATGAGATACTGTGTGCAAAGCATTTTGCAAACCTTAAGAGGTGAGGTACAAATGGCAAATGAGAAAGACACTGTGGTAGAATGAAAAGGGAAGTTGGAATCTGAGGATCTCAATCTAAATCTTATACCTGCTCCTTGCTACCTGTATGACTTTGGAAAAGTCACTTCACTGATGTGGGAGGACTCAGTTTTCTCATGGGTAAAATGAAGGAGTTGAACTAAGTGACTTCTGAGAGCCCTTCTAATTTCTGTGACCTGATCCTATAATTCATTCTACCTCTAAAGAACAGCTCACCTTAACATACTGTTTATGGTTCACAGATTGTTCTACATATATTATTTCATTCCATTCTTACAATATCCCTAGGAAGAGAGGAATGTGTTTATCCTCATTTTCCAAATAAGGCAAATGAGGCTTATAAGTGTGATCTGTTAAGGTCACACAGCATGTAAGCATCAGAGGCAGGATTTGAACCTAAGTTTTCCTGCTTCCTAGGATACATAGGCGGTGCCATGGTCAGAGTGCCAACACTGGTGTTGGAAAGACTCATCTTCCTGACCTCAAATCCAGCCTCACACACTTACTACCGGATGACTCTGGGCAAGTCACTTCACCCTATTTGCCTCAGTTTCCTCATCTGTAAAATTATCTGGAGAAGGAAATAGCAAATCCCTCCAGTTTCTTTGCCAAGAAAACTCCAGATGGGCCTGGTTTCACCACACACACACACACACACACACACACACACACACACACACACACACACACACACTCTCTCTCTCATTCTCTCTCTCTCTCTCTCTCTCTCTCTCTCTCTCTCTCTCTCTCTCTCTCTCTCTCTCTCTCTCTAACTCTATACCTTTACAGAACTGGAAAATGAGGCTGAGAGAGGATGCTTTACCCAAGGTATCTTAACTAACTTGACAAGACATGGACTAGAAGCCAGGGCACAGCATAATCATTGAACATTAACTAGTAACATATCACAAAAAGAGAGCACCAAAACAATAGTTAGAAGGTCTATGTATAAGTACTGATTTTGACAAAAATTTGCTGTGACCTTAGGCAAGTCACTTAAAGTTTTTGAGCCTCAGTTTCTTTCTTTTTTCATTGAATTTTATCTTTTAATTGCATATAGAAGCAATTTTTAAAAAATCCTTACCTTCCGTCTTGGAATCAATACTGTGTATTGGTTCCAAGGCAGAAGAGTGGTAAGGGCTAGGCAATGGGGGTCAAGTGATTTGCCCAGGGTCACACAGCTGGGAAGTATCTGAGATCACATTTGAACCCAGGAACTCCTGTCTCTGTTTTTGGTTCTCAATCCACTGAGCCATGCAGCTGCTCCCTAGAAGCAATTTTTGACAATTGTTTTCTGACATTTTGTGATTCATATTCTCCCTCTTCCTCACTCCCCGCCTTCCTGAGGCAGTAAATAGTCTAATATAGGTTATATCAGTGCTTTCATGTAATACATATTTCCACATTCCCAATGTCATGACTGAAGATAGATAACACACATACAACAAAAAACTTAACAAAGGAAATAAAGTGAAGGCTAGCGTTGAGCCTCAGTTTCTTCATCTGGAAAATAGAAATCATGAAACTTTCTCTGCCTTTCTAACAGGGTCATCAACAGTTAGTTGGTACAGTGGATGGAGCTCTGGGACTTAGGGCCAGGAAGATCTGGCCTCACACATTTCCTAGTTGTGTGGGCAAGTCACTTAACCTCTGTTACCTCAGTTTCCTCAACTGTAAAATGAGGATGATAACAGTGCTTAGCTCCCAGGGTTGTTGTGAGGATCAAATGTAATAATAATTTAAAAGCATTTTGCATAGTACCTGGCACATAATAAGCACACATATAAATGTTAGCTGTTATTATTAATTGAGATAATGGCAGTAATAGTGCTTTGAAACTTCTAAAGTATTTCCCAAATGTAAGACATTTTTACTCTAGTCATTCCCCTTTCTTATATGGGAAACACTGAGCAGATGAGAACCTTCTTCTATAAGATCACAGAACATGTGATTACCAGAAAAGGGATTTGGACCCATCTCCCCCAATTTCCCAGGGTCGGGCTACATTGGTGTGTCCAATATCTGTCTCCATTGCTATGACTGGGTCTCTGCTACCATTTCTGGCTTTGATCATGTGTCCATTTTCAGCACGCTATCTCAGTATTTTTATCTCTGGGGCAAATGAATTTGTGCACTTAAAGCTCCTAACTTTATTAAGCCTTCTTCTAGACAAGATAAACTTCTCTTGCTTACAAACAACCCTCTGCTGTTTTTTGGCTTCTAGGAAGAGATGAGGTTGCAGGATCAGCAATTGGCCAGGCAGCTGATGCGCCTTCGCAGTGACATCAACAAGTTGAAGATCGAGCAGACCTGCCACCTCCACCAGAAGATGCTCAACGATGCCACCTATGAGTTGGAGGAACGAGATGAGCTATCTGACCTCTTCTGTGACTCCCCCTTGGCTTCCTCCTTCAGTCTCTCCACGCCACTTAAGGTCATTGGAGTAACCAAGATGAACATAAACACCCGAAGGTTCTCCCTCTGCTGAAGGAGAATGAGATGTGGAGGTCACCCAAAGGGGAATGGTGGTGGTAAAGGGTTGGCACAGGGAGATACACAAGCTAGGATGCCCCTTGGCAGTGGGGCAAGGCCCGTGAGGAGATATAGGTTCCAGAACAGTGCCAAGCTTCCCTGAGAAGCTTCCTGGTCCTGTCCAGTGGCTGGGTTGTGCGGGGGTGACTCGGATCCACCTGAAATGGGGATCTAGCACTCTCAGGGAAGTGTTAGTGGGGTCATGGAAGCCTTCAAGACTTCTTATCCACTATATATCTTAGTGATTCTTCTAGAAAACTGTTTTACTAGTGATGGAGAGCTATGAGTGATTGGTTCTTTCCAACCTCCTACTCTAACCTCCCCTCCATTCCATGCCCATGTGCCTGTGAAATCACTGGTGCTATGACCAGGGCTCCTAAAGAGAGGAAAAAGTCCCTCTGCCCCAGGCACTGTGGCCCTGTCCTTATTCCAGAAGGATCTCCATGGGCATCAGATATAATGTAACCCCAAAGTATAGGGAGGTGATCCATGTGCTTGGTATACCCATTTCAGTGTCAATGTCCCCTCAGTGTTGACCCTAAAGTACTCTCCATGTATTCAATTCAAATCAAGTCAATTTAATAAGCATTTATTAAGCATCTATTATGCGTAAGGTACTATCCTAGGCACAGTGGATACAAAGAGAAAAATAATAATAATGATGTCTTCCCTCAAGGAGTCTGCATTCTCCTGGATGAGTAACAAGGATCCACCTTTTTCCTTTTTTTTTTTTTAAACACATTTATCTTCTGTCTTAGAATCAGTACCAAATATCACTTCCAAGGCAGAAAATCAGTAAAGGCTAGGCAGTTGGGGTTAAGTGACTTGCCCAGCCAGAGAGACCTGGCTCTCTATCCACTGAGCCACCTAACTGTCCCTGGGATCCACCATTTTTACAGTTGAGCAGCAAATAACACCCTTCTACTGGCCCTTCTAGAAAGAAAGCATCTAGAATCAATAGCTAGGATCAAATGTTCCTGGGTGTTTGTGTTACAGACCAAGAGTCAGATCCTTCTGGAAAGGCTATTCAAATTTGTTGCCAATTTTGGACTCAGGCTCTTGGGTGGCAGTTGGAAGAGACCACCATTTGTGCCAGGTAGTCTGGTGGGCCTCCTCCAGCATAGCAAGTCAAGGTCAGACCCTGAACCTATATTTTACTGTCATTGAGTAGAAAATACCTATGAGAACCTCCAAAGAGCCCCTGTATTGCTGCTTCTTTTCCCCATCTCCCTTCATGCTCAAGGGATCACATGGAGACCACAATTGATGGAACTCAACTTTCCTCCTAAGGGTCCCCACAGGCCCATCTAAAGAATGCCAGCAAATGCCCCTTTATTAAGGTTGGCAGTACCACTTCCCTAATCTTCCCTCCCATTTTTGTTGCCTTCCCACAAAGACAATCAAAATCAGCTATCACCAAGCTTCTCTGTGCATCCAACTAGTTTCCCCATTTTGACTGAATTAAGCAGTTATTTCTAAAAGCAGGTAACTGACTGATTCTTTCCAAAGGGAAAAACTGGTTGGGGTGACACCAACACACAAGGACTAGAAGAAATGCTTTCTCTTTTCATAGGACCATCTTCACCATGACTATGAAGGCCAACAACTGAGGGAACTCAGACTCAATAAATCTGAAAAGAAATTAATGTAACATTATATGTCAAAATGTCCCCAAGTCAGCAATAGTTGAATAAAGCATTGACTTCAGAGCTTAAAAGGACTGAAGATATTGTCATGTCTAATTCCCCTACTTTGAAGGCTCTGAGCACACAGCAACTTGCTCAGATTCTTAAAGTTACTTAGCAGTGTGTTTAGCCAATAATATCTATACTGGTTATATTCTAGATTCATCTTCCTACAGTAACTCCTAACTCTTTAACCCAGTCCTTACATGCCTATGCATTAGAGCTCAAGCAATTTCCTAGTCCCATCTCTTCCACCAAATACTCCTCTCTTTTGAGTTTGGAACTTCTCGGCCAAACCCGGATGATGTGTGGACAGCAGAGAGCAAATGGGTTTATATTTCTGGTCTCAAAGCACAAAATCCCACTGCTCTTTTTTTATTTTAATGTTTTTTTATCTTAAGGCTACAAAGAGATTGGTCAATATACTTTTTTTTTTAAAACCCTTACTTTCCATCTTCTTAGTTTCAATACTGAGTATTGGCTCCAAGGCAGAAGAGCTGTAAGGGCTAGGCAGTGAGGGATTAAGTGACTTACCCAGGTTCACACAGCTAGGAAAGCATCTGAGGTCACATTTGAACACAGGACCCCCCATCTCTAGGCCTGGTTCTCTATCCACTCAACCACCTAGCTGCCTAATCAACTCACTTTTATGGGTCTTTATTCTATTTCCTGATTAAAGTTATTTCCCCCAACCCATGAACATAGCTCTAATAAGGATGAAAAAAAAAAAACACTCACACTTTGCAGATAAGAGCCTGGGCTATAAAAATATTCTTTATGTGAAAACGTGCCCATCAGTAATGAATTCATTGGAATATACAAGAAAAGAAAAGAGCAAAAAAGATGGGTGTTAAGATTTTGGGGGGAAATCAATGATTCACAGTTATTAAACAATGACTTGAACTGCTTCTGAACTTTTCTAAGGAACCAAAGGACTTGGCCATTTCTGTCACCTGAAGCAGGTAACAGAGGGGCAAGACAATGATCCAAGATAAATATGCCCAGAGCTTTGGTTTCCAGCTTCTGATCTGAGAATAAAAGGAAGCTTATAGCTCAAGTGCACTCTTGGTAGGGAAAATCTAAGAACAAAAAAGGGCTGGGACTAGGCTCCTGTCCTGAATGCATTTTGTAGAAGCTGGAGACTTATCTTAATAATGACTCCAATGTTCATCTAACAACACTAATGAACTCTGAAGAGGCACTCCTCAGCTTCTTGGAGAAAAAGGCCTTTAATACAATGGGGAATGCACTGTTAGTATGAATGAAAACCCAATTTATTATGAGATAGAGAAACTATTCTCTCACACACATAAGAGGTGTGTACAAATGTTCTAGTCACATACTCAGAAATTAGACCCCCCCTCAGGCACTCACAAATAAACTCACACACCTCAAACATATGCTCAGCCAGAACAATTTTAGACCTATCTGATACAACCTGACCAAATTGAATTGCCATCCTATTTTTAGTTGGAGTCCATACTCTGAGCAATGATCAATCTGATAGATACTGCAAAAAGTCAGCCCTTAAGATAGATTGGAAAACATGATTTGACTTGTTAGTTGATTAAAAAATTCACTGATTTAGCACACACTTATTGAGTGCATATTACTATCCTAGGCACAAAGGGGCTACACAAATAAATGTAATCTGGATGCCCCCCTCAAAGAGTTTTTGATCTAGGAAAAGACATGTTTGTGAATACCTACCATTAAGGAACAAGGGCATAGAAGAGTCACATACACAGCATTCTGGCACTTCAGAGAAAGAAGGCAGTTTCTGACAGGTGTCTAGGCTTCCCAATATTCTCCATTTTTCAGGAGTGATTCATTGAGATGGTGGCATTCCCCATCACTTTTTCTGTTTCTGCCACAGTTTTGTCTTAAAAGAGTTGCTTTGTAGATTGACCCTGCTTTAGGCAAATTGTTACACAGATGAGTTCCACCTCCCTTTTCCCCATTCCTTCCCCCAACACAAATTTAATTGTTCAAAGTAGTCCTTAACCCTCTGCCAATGGAGCCACCAGATTTATAAAGGGTAATCAGTCATCTGGCTCCATTTGTGTACTGTGTCTCCTGCTTGTATTGTTTCCTTAATTCTATCTCTTCCCTACGCCAAGCATCCCCTGCTGTTCAGCAGACACACTGTTGTGTCTACATAACACTGTCTAATGGCTTCATACCCATAGTAGCCCAATCGTAGTGGCCCAGAGACCCTGAGATAACCTGACAAATGTCTTCTCTAGTCCTGGATCGCCTCCCATGTATCTCCTAGCAATACCAAGTGCTATTACATAACTGACAGACGATTTCTAATTTTATTTTTTATGATTATTTGTTTCTATATTGCTGTTAGAAAAAGCAAAATAAAAAAAATAAATAAAAAGGTGTGCATTTAGAAGACAAGGTGGATTGCTTCATTGTGTCCCTACTATCATCACAGATGAAACATATCATCATCTCTCTTTCTCTTGCTATTATCTTCTTCCCAAAAAATCCGCATGGTTGGTTAAAGTTCCGAGACTACATAATTGAAGAAGAGAACTCAGGACATGGAGCTCCTGGATATATGCTCCACATAAATCCAGTGCAGCTCTGTTTATTTTCTCCCTTCAAATTCATGGCAGGATTCTGAGAAAAACTAAGGCAATCTAAGCATTTTTGTCTCATCTCTGATAATCTGATAAGGATGGCTTAGTTGATAAGGAAATAACAGGACACTGGAGTTGTCTTTTAGCTCATGCTTCCAGCTCTGTCTCCCGGAGCATGGAGTTTATTACATATATTTCAAGACTCATTTCACACAAAAGAACCCCCCTGAAACTGCAGATGCTACAGAAGTTACAAATTATGTCATATCAAAACACAAAACATTGGCTTCATAACAGACCAAGGCCAAGGCTGAATTTTGATTGTGTTCTTATCAGAAAGCCAAGTCGGGGAATATTTTTTTCAGGGTTGAATTGCCCCTGCTAAGGTTTTGGCCTTGGCTATACCAGGCAGCTGCATTCCTGGCCAAAGGAGGAGAGTGTTAACCTTTTAAATGCTGGCCAGCTAGGAACCTAAAGCTCTTCAATAAGGCCATAATACTTTTTAACAAGAAATCACAAGGATCACAAAAGGGGTCAAAAGAGGAGTCTCAGATTTTTATTTATTCTCTTATTGGCTTCCCACATTTTGGTTTCTCAAAAAGAAGGGTAAAGCAAAGGAGGGATTTATTTATTCAACTATTCTATGTCCAAGAGTTGATGAATTCTGTTTCATAGATGGGGAGTCTAAGGGGAAATAATGTGATTGTAACTTGCAGATGCTGATGAGGTGTGACTATAATTCCCCATCTCCATCTAAAGGGTCATCAGAGGAACAGGCCATTTAAGGTCTAGGACTCTAGGTGATGTAACACTCTTCAGAATCTCATGTTTCCTGAACAAGCTGTACTCATAGTCCCCAATAAAACCGTTAGATGAAAACAAAAAGATCATTTGATCCCTCCCTTGTTAGATGGGATCACATATCTTCCCAACCCAGCCTTAAAAATCTTTAAATAGGAGATCATCCAGCTAGAGGAGATTCTTGGTTTTCCTGGGGGATCTTTTCCCGTGTTATTACCCATATACGTTTCTGAACTGAGAGTTAAGTCCCTCATTGGAAGCAATCATTCTTTGGAGAGACCAGACTCAGTTCCAATCATGTCACAAATCTGCACAATAAGAAGCTCATACTCATCTACCTCAAGGTAGATAACTTGTTTTCATAGGCTTGATTTATGGGCAAGGAGCAGGACCAGTCACAGGATGCTGTACTGCTAAGAAATTTGTACACAGTGACACAACTGCAAGTCTTCCTGACTTTAAAGCCCTGCACACACTATTCATTTTACAACCCAGTAGCCATAACAACCTCTCTAGATCTGTTACCTCATCTTTTAAATGGAGCAATTGGACTAGATAACCTCTGAGGTCCTTTCCAGCTCTTAAATCTATGAAAGAGGCAGGACCCACAGGTATTTGAAACTGAAATCAATCAACAAACATTTTTATCTATTAAGTATTTTTGTGCCATGCACTCTGCTACAAATGTGCTATGCTAAGGACTGGGGATACAAAATGAATTATCTATCCCCCTCCAAGAGAGGAAGGATCTCACCTCCTAAGGCAGCATAAGATGAAGCAAGGCACAATCCAGAGAAGGTTGCTCCAACTAAGGCCAGCTAGAGAATTTCTAGGAGAGGTCTTGGTCATCTGGGGGCCTTTATATATGTATATATATATTATCTACTGAACTTTGTTTTGTTTTTTAATTTAATTTAGTTTTTTTATTTTTTTTTTTTGAAAAATTTTCCATAGTTACATGATTCATGTTCTTTCTCTTCCCCACAACCCACCTCCCACCCTCCTCATAGCCGACACGCAATTCCACTGGGTTTTACATGTGTCATTGATCAAGACCTATTTGCAAATTATTGATAGTTGCACTGGGGTGGTTGCTTAGAGTCTACATCCCCAATCATATCCACATCAACCCCTCTGTTCAAGTAGCTGTTTTTCTTCTATGTTTCTACTCCCACAGTTCTTTCTCTGAATGTGGATATTGTTCTTTGTCCCTCAGAATTGTCCTGGATCATTGCATTGCTGCTAGTACAGAAGTCTATTACATTCGATTGTGCCACAATGTGATCAGTCTCTGTGTACAATGTTCTCCTGGTTCTGCTCCTTTCACTCTGTATCAATTCCCAGAGGTCTTTCCAGTTCACATGGAATTCCTCCATTTCATTATTCCTTCAAACACAATAGTGTTTCATCACCAGCATATACCACAATTTGTTCAACCATTCCCCAATTGAAAGGCATACCCTGGTTTTCCAGTTTTTTGCCACCACAAAGAGTGCGGCTATAAATATTTTTGTACAAGTATTTTCCCCTATGATCTCTTTGGGGCATAAACCCAGCAGTGGTGTGTCTGGATCAAAGGGCAGGCAGTTTCTTAGAGCTCTTTGGGCATAGTTCCAAATTGCCATCTAGAATGGTTGGATCAATTCACAACTCCAACAACAATGCATTAATGTCTCAACTTTGTGGGGGCCTTTTCTTGTGAGAGATGCAATAAGCAAAGGAAAGGGCTGGATCTAAACTTCAACAAAAAGGAAATAAAAGCCAAGTGGAGTTGCAGGACCAAGCCAGTTTGGGCACCTGGGAAGATGGAACTATAAAGAGGGCAACAGGAGCCTGAAGTCCACCAAGCTAAATGGTTGATCTGAGGAGGGAGAAATCCAAGTTTCCAAGATAAGATCAAGTAGAGTAAACTAGACCAAAGTGTCCAAGGCTCATTTTGTGGTCAGAGGACCTGAGTTCAAATCGCACCTCTGAGTCTTACTTCTTGTGTGAACTTGGACAATCACTTAGAAAGTCACAGAGTTAAAGCTGAAAGGGACCTTGGTCCAACAACCTCATTTCACAGATGAGGAAATGGAGGCTGAGAGAGGTTAAATGACTCGTGTGGAATGATACAACTATCACTAAAAGAGGATCTGAACTCAAGCCTTCCTGACTTTAAACCCTGCATACTCTATCTATTTTAGAACCTAACAACAGCCTTAGCAACCTTTCTAGCCCTTGACTACCTCATCTTTGAGAAAAAGCAGGACCCTTCCAGCTCTAAATCTATGAAAGATGCTATATGCCAGACTCAGAGGTAACTGAAATTAAAATCGATCAACAAATATCTGTTTATTAAGCACTTATGTGCCAGGTACTGTGCTAAGGACTAGGAATATAATGGAAAAGCAAAACCAATGATGGTTCCTATCCTTAAAGAGCTCCCACTCTGCTAGAGATGACAACATGTACATCAAAAAGATAAATACCAAACATGTAGAGGACATGGAAGGCAATAGAGGAGAGGGCACTAAGAGCAAGGGCACTGGGAATGGCCTCTGAAAGCTTCTTGCCAAGTCACTGCCATCTTTGCAGAATCTTATACAGCTCTTATGGTTTGGTTTCTCCTTAACCTGAACTGGACTTTGCTACCCGCCTAGGGTCTGACCACGAGGACCCCAAGCACTGAAATGTTCTGAAAACAGCTTGCCTCTAGTGCCTATGGCTCCTTTAATAGGAAGGAGAGAAGAAACAAAACTATTTGGGTGATTCTTTTTTAGTCTAGTAGTTTTCAGAGTTGAGCAGCTTTGTTAGAAAATAAAACATCTAAAGGAACTCAACACTGGTTTTCCTGAACCATTTTAATCAAAATAGTTGATCTATTAGTAGGCCGGTCAATATAACCTTTCTGATGTTGAGAAAGGAGGTCAGAGCACTGTTTCCATAGAGTCCCCCACAATTTCCCTTGGCTTCTTATCAAGAACAGAAGTGCTTTTACCCTCCTCATTTCCTGTCTCAAAACCACAAAGTCTGTGCTCTTGGTGGGCTCCAAGAGGAAGGTTAGAGAGGGTGAGTTGGTGGGGAGAGATGATTATATTAGGCTGAAGCCAAGATCAGCCAGAACAAACAAGACCATCATCATGATCAGCCCAGTCCAGTAGGACCTGACTAGACTGATTTACAGATTCAGACCCACTTATTTTTAAAGACCCCCTATGCTGGGCTCAAAGCAAACAGAATATAGCTAGGAATGGAGACAACAAGGCGTCTCCAAAGGAAGTCGTTTCATGAACAGAAAACCCTCTAGCTTTTGATGGGTTTGGGAAGTTTTTATTTGTGAGAATGAAAAGTTGTTGAATAATCCTTCCCTTCCCATACAAGTTGGGGCATGTGACTGGGCAGCCTAGAGGTTCTCTTTAGGATAATCTAAAACCACTGATTCAACAAATGGGCCCTCTATGTACATAAGAACTTTTTCATAAATTGTTCCAATTGGGTCTTTTCCCAATCTTAATAATAATAGTTAGCATTTATATACTATTTTGCATATATTATCTTATTTAATCTTCACAACATTTCTAGGAGGTAGGTGCTATTTATATCCACATTTTACATATGAGGAAACTGAGGCTGAGAGAGAGGATAAGTGACTTGCCCTTTGGCACACAATTAGTAAGTGCTTGAAGCAGGATTTGAACTAAAGTCGCCTTGATTCCAAGCGCAATATGAAGAAAGAAAGGGAGTTAATCGAGGTCACCTGAAGTCATAAATGGAAGGAAGATGAAGAAAATGGAAAAGGAGGGAGGAGGGGGAAAGGAAAAAGAAGAGAGAAGTATTAGGGAAAGTCAGAAAGAGAGGTGGGGGAAAAAAAGGAAGAGCCAGGAGAGTGGGAATGAGGCAGAGAACAAAGCAAAGAATTTTTTCTCCCTTTCCTTTTCTTTATAATTTCCCTGTTGTTCCTGTGTGGCTGGATAGGAAGGGGGAAAAAAAACCACTTTGTTTAATTTATTTATTACCAATTACATGTTATAAAAAATTTCCATACAAGTTTTCCTAAGTTATGTGATCAAACTTATTTCCCTCTCTCCGCCCCTTCCCTAACCCCTCCCAGTACTGGCAGGAGATTTAATCTGTGTATTATCATATAAAATAGATTTCCATATTGTTCATTTTTGCAAGTGAGTGATCTTATAAAACCAAAACCCCAAATCATAAACCCAAATAAGCAAGTGAAAATCAAGCCAACAGTTCTTAGAGAAAATACTTCTTGAGATTGAGTGAGAAGGCAGATGCCGAAGAAGCAAGAGGCCAGCCAGGTCAGAAGCATCTCCAGGATGCAGTGAGGAACATCAAGGCTGCTCCATCTTTTACTCCTGGAGTTAAAGATAGAATTCATTTGCACCTTGCCATTCTTTTGCCTTTTGACTAAAGAAAATGCTATCTGCCATAGAATCTAAGACAGAAGTAAGAGTTTTTAAAATAATAGTACAATTAAAAATATTAAAAAGCTCTCATGGAGAGGGCAGCTGGGTGACTCAGTGGATTGAGAGCCAAGCCTAGAGACAATAAGTCCTAGGTTCAAATCTGACCTCAGATACTTCCCAGCTGTGTAACTCTGTGCAAGTCATTTAACCCCCATTGCCTAGCCCTTACCACTCTTCTGCCTTAGAACCAATACACAGTATTGATTCTAAGATGGAAGATAAGGCTTAAAAAAAAAAAAAAAAGAGCTGGGCAGCTGGGTAGCTCAGTGGATTGAGAGCCAGGCCTAGAGACGGGAGGTCATAGGTTCAAATCCGGCCTCAGATACTTCCCATCTGTGTGACCCTGGGCAAGTCACTTGACCCCCATTGCCTACCCTTACCACTCTTCCACCTATAAGTCAATACACAGAAGTTAAGGGTTTAAAAAAAAAAAAAAGAGCTCTAATGGGTCAGCTCTCTCACATAAGTGCTCCCAGGTATGACCAAGACTTCTGAACCTGTTTTTGACTCCCAGGATTTCTATTGGCCAGTTGTCTACATATAATAGCCTGAACTAAATAAATGCATGAATTTCTAAAGGATCAACTATACACTCGTCCTTGGTGGCCAACAAAATCCCATGGGAGTCGCTGTGCCCTCGCCAACTACAGTGGGAAACAGCCCTAGTTCTAGGAGGATATCATTAAATCTGTTCTTGACTAGAGTAGAAATCAAGCCAGAAACCAGCAAAAAAAAAAAAAAGAAAAAAAAAAAAAAAAAAAAAAAGGACCGTCGGGGAATGCTTCTCCTAGTCTTCTTGGTCTTTCTCTTTCTTTCCTCTACCCCTCCCTTTCTTCCCTTCTTCTTCACTCTTCTTTGCTCAAAACCATAGAGGGAGTAAGTAACACAGTGGGGATTAGAACCCAGGTAAAAATCCAGACAGTTCCTTTACACCAAACTGAGCAATATTATTTTTTGATTCGATTCAACAAAATTTCCTATGGATTAGGCATTGGCCCAAGGACTGGATAGACAAAAATAAGGTCAAAACATCTTCAAGGAGCTTACCTCCTATTGGGAACATACAGCACAAACACAAATGAGTATATTATAATACAATTTAGGGGAGAGGGACAGAGAGACAGAGCATCACCTGTGGGGATTAGGAAAGTCTTCAGTGAAGAGATGGTACTTGAAATATTCCTTAAAGGAAGCAAAGGACACTGAGGGACAGAGATGATGTGAGAGTGCACATGAGGCATGAGGGCATACCCTATACAAATGCACAGAAGTGAAAAATGAAACATTATGTTCAAGTAATACCTAGTAGTCTAGTTTGGCAGGAATATAGAGGGGGTGAAGGGAAGTGATGTGAAATAAAACTGGAAAAGTTGGTTAGAAAATGGGGGGCCTTGAATAATAAGAGGTGATGTCAGGAACTATGGTAGGGGTAGTGTGAGAGGAGAGGAGAGGATGGGTCTGAACAATGATGTGGAAGCATAATCGAAAGGACTTGGCAATTGATCATAAACATAGCAAGGTGGGAGTGAAAGAAAAGGAAGAGTCACGGATGATGCCATCTTCCATCTTTCAAACAGGCAGTTTGCCATAGTGGTGAGCCACAAGTTTAGCTAAGAGCTATTCTTGATAAAGCCAAAGGAATGTGGCTCTTTCCAAACAAGTTTATCCAGCAGTTAGCATGGAAAGCCTCTTTCCTGGTCCTGTTTAACAAGACGGACTAGATTCTGGGCCAATCCCACTGCTCACCTTGGTGGTTATAATAGCATTTTTTGAACTGAAATCCTGGGGAAGCATCGAGCTCTTGGTGGTTCTCAGAGAATGATAGGACCTTCTACTCTGCAGCTCTGCCTCTCTCGTTAGTCAAAGTGTCCGTTTGCAGACTAGTAGATGTAGATTATTGTGACTTTACCCAAAATCACTGTAAAGACCCCATGCCCACAAACTCCACAAATTTCCTGAAGCTTCATGTACTTCCCTGGGTTCTAGTTAGATGACTTTGGCATAATGAGCAGATAAGCAGGGATACTGCTTGCAATGTTTCATTCATGGCATAGGATCAGTAAAAGTACTAAAACAACAATGAACAATAATAACCTCCACAAGGCCTGCCCCATCGTCCATGCCTTACATACAGGGCAGAGGGAACGAACAAGTAGACAAGATAACATCAGAACAAATCAGAAATACAATGCACTTTCCTCTTGTTAGAAATGGTTTAGCATAAATGGCACCTACCACTAAAGTAGGCAAACTACAAATGTGCACAAAGTGGGCTGATGACTTCTTTTTTAAGTTATGTAGTTTTATTTTTTTCCTAAATTTTTATTCAATTAATTAATTTAGAATATTTTTCCATGGATACATGATTCATGTTCTTTCCCTCTCCGCCTCCCTTCCCCCTCCCAGAGCCAATAACCACTAGGTTTTACATGTATCACTGATCAAAACCAATTTCCATATTATCAATATTAGCAATAGCTAATTAAAGTCTACATCCCCAATCATGTCCCCATCAAATCATGTGATCAATTGTATGTTTTTCTTCTGCATTTCTACTCCCACAGTTCTTTCTCCGGATGTGGATAGCAGAATTGTCCTGGGTCATTGCATTGTTGCTAGTAGAAAAGACTATTACATTCGATTGCAACATAATGTCTCTGTGTACAATGTTCTCCTTGTTCTGCTCCTTTTACTCTGCATCAATTCCTGGAGGTTGTTCCAGTTCACATGGAATTCCTCCAGTTCATTATTCCTTTCTGGACTGATGACTTTAATGCTTTATTACACAATAGAATTATAAGCAAATTGGAAATAGATCTTGCCATCCATAGACAAGGCTTCATTCTTCTTTTCATCAATGATGCCCTCCATTTTAAATAATACTAATAGCTAGTGTGTATGTGGCATTTGAAGGTTTGCAAAGCACTTTGCATATTTCATCTCATTTGCTATTATTTTCCTCAGTTTACAGGTGTAAAAACTGAGGCTGAGAGAGATTAACTGGGCAGCTGAGTGGTGGAAAAGACAGAGTTCCAACTTTAGAGTCAGGAAAACAAGTTCAAATCTGGCCTCGGACACTAGCTATGTGATCCTGGGCAAGTCACTTAATTCTGTTTGCTTCAGTCTCCTCATCTAAACTGAACTGGAGAAGGAAATGACAAATCGCTCTGATATCTTTGCCAAGAAAATCCCAAATAGGGTCACAAAGAGTGAGACACCACTGAAACAACTCAACAAGAGGATCCTAGAGTAACATTCAAGCCCAAGTCTTATTGACTACCAAATTCAACACTCAATCCACTGCGCCATCTAGTGTTCTCTAACTTAACATTATATTGCCAAGTTTCGCGGCAATTTAGAGCAAGACTAAGACATAACTTCATTCCTAAACCCAGAATAGACTAAATAAAAACAGAAATTGAGGAGTTACTTAAATCTTAAGAGGGAGAAACTGAAGAATCTGAAGGTATAAAAAATGTATGCTCTGGCAATTATTACTTAAACCATTTGGAATTTCTATTAAGTGTAGATTTCCAATGCCTTCAGGTGCTTCCTTCTTTCCCTATTCAGATTTAAGTAACTCTTCAATTAAAATCCTCCTGGAGGAGTCCAGAGAGTGGGTGGGTTGTAGTTTTAAATTGGAAAATTCACAGAACACTTACTTTTGCCAACCCAGTTAACTCAATTAGGGGCTCAAAATGGGAATGGTTCTTTGTATTCTTTAAGGTGACTAGGATGTAGCTTTTGTTCAGACCAGCCTCAAACAGATGAAGTTTTATTTCTGATAGTGACCCATGGATATCTACAAGGAAGAGGGGTGAAATTCCTAAAAAAAAAAAGATTTTGTAAACTGGATCTCTATGGTTCTCTCCCTCCTCCCCTATCCTATAACTAGCTATAAAGGCCACTTAGATCCTGCCTTCTGGGAATCTAGTCACAGCATGCCCCCACACAAGTGAGGGTATATCGACCAGTGAAAATTTGATTGGGAGACAGCAGTCACCAACTGTGCAAATAACCTTTTGGTGTAAATAGGTGCTCTGGAGATATCAGAAGGAGGTAGCTCTCCTGTAGACCCATTAGGAAGACAGAAGGGGATGACCACTTCCTGGAGGGATCTTTGGGTATAACTCCTAAGGCAGTGATGGCAAACCTATGGCACGTGTGTCAGCACTGACCCATGTAGCCATTTTCGATGACACACAACCTCATACAGAGAAGTATGGGGCTGCATGCTGAGGATGAAACATTTGCTGTAGTGTAGTGTAGAAGCTCTGTGCACTATAGATGACAATTCTACCTATATTAATTTACCTATTTTGGTTTATTAAATAGATTTAAATTGATTACATATACATATTAAATACAGTTATATATTACAATTATACATTTTTGTTACTTAAACTATAAATATCGTGAAATTTCTCAAAGTGACACACCACCCGAGTTATGCTCGTTTTTTTGGCGAATTTTGACACACCAAGCTCAAAAGGTTGCCCATCACTGTCTAAGACATAGGATAAGGAAACAGTTGGGAAATAATTGATTATCAGCCTGTGCAGAAGGTATGCTAATAAAACTGGGCAATGACATCCAAGATAGTGGTCCTGAGCCTTACCCAAGACTAAGGCATCTCTTAAAACCTACCTGATAATCCTGAGCCAATCAAGTCCTCATATCCAGATTTGAGGGACTTGAGGGATTAGTACCTCTAATGCCAATGCCAAGATTGCCCTGTTTTTTGGGTCATCCTAACTGTAAGATTACCAGAGGACTAGAGGCAACATGTATATGTTATGTTGGTCTTGAAAATAAGGAGCTGCCCAATATACATGGAACTGCTGGATACCAGCAGCCAGTTTACTATTACATGAGAGAACTCCCAACAGGTTGATAGAGTTACCCTAGTTTCCATTGGGAAATTCAGAGGTGGACCACTGGGAAGGGAGTATTATGTGCTCAATTGGAAGCGGGTATTCTTTTCTGTGTCAGTTGTAGTGCCAAATCGGAATTAATGTGATTATGAGGATAGCCATCATGACCTCATGAAAAGAGGCAATCTCCATTTTGGTTATTGTAGATAAAGAAAGATAAAAACCTTTGGCATTGCCCAACCTAGCTCTGGCTCTTAATACCAAAAAATATTAAGTCCCGAGGGCTAGGGGCAAAAGATATTTCCTCCCTGGAATAAAGCAGCTTTCACCTGGGAAGGAGTCCACTATTCCTTCATTGTTTTTTCACCAAGCTACTTTTTCTCTTTCCTACTCTTACTCCGATACTGCTAGATACTAGTGGGATTTTTGTGAATGGAAAATTTCATATGATTTTTATAGCAGTATAGAAATAGCTCTAGAATGGGAAACCATGTTCATCATCAAGTGAAAACTCTTTCTAACATTTCTACAAAGAATGAAAGTAGTCAAGGGCTTTGGTGCTAGGAAAAAGCATGGCTCGAAATCAAATCACACTTGTCTATGAAAGAAGAATTTAGGCTTGTCATGGGAAAATCAAATCCTGGAAATTGTGAGAACTATTTAGCATGTGTAAAGATCATAAAATACCTCAATATTTGACAAAAACTGCTGGGAAAACAGGAAAACATTATGACAAAAATTAGATTTATATCAACATCTCACACGCTATTCCAAGATAAGTTCAAAATGGGTTTATGACAAACATAAAGAGTGATATTATAAATAAATGAGATGAACATAGAATAGTCTACCTGTCAAATCTATGGAGAAAGGAAGATTAAACATGAGATAGAGAACATTACAAGATGTAAAATGAATAATTTTTATTATATTAAATTTAAAAGGGTTTGTACAGACAAAACCAATGCAACCAAGATTAGAAGGGAAGCAACAAACTGGGGGGATATTTTTATAACAACATTTTTATCTACAATAAAGGTGTCATTTATCAAATATGTAAAGAACTTATTCAAATTTACAAGAAACTAAGTCATTCCCCAATTGACAAATAGGCAAGGTAAATGAATAGACAGTTTTCAGAGGAAGAAATCAAAGCTATCAATAATCATATGAAAAAATGTTCTAAATCACTCTTTTTTTTTAATCCTTAACTTCTGTGTGTTAGCTCCTAGGTGGAAGAGTGGTAAGGGTGGGCAATGGGGGTCAAGTGACTTGCCCAGGGTCACACAGCTGGGAAGTGTCTGAGGCTGGATTTGGACCTAGGACCTCCTATCTCTAAGCCTGACTCTCAATCCACTGAGATCCCCAGCTGCCCCTCTAAATCACTCTTGATTAAAAAAATGCAAATCAAAACAACCCTAAGATACCACCTCACATCTAGCAGATTGGCAAAAGGTAAGCGTTTAAAAAATAAAATATGACACCAATACAATAAAAACAAGAACAATCCATCTAAAATATGGTATATTTCAGGGAGACAATTTATACCCACTCTAGTTCTGTCTAGCTTTAAACCCTTGTAAATTCAACAATTAAATCATACTGGAAGAATATAATTACAGGCGGGAGTATTGAACACAACAAACTGATCATAACATTTATGAATCAAAACTGAAGAACAATGTTTTAATGGAAGTTACAATACAAAATATTCATAATTTCCAACTGAAGTGGATTGAAAAGCTTTCTAAATATAGACTGTCAACATGGAATCTAGACCCCAAATTTGTAGCCCAGTAAGATCTGATAAACCCCAAGTTTTAGGACTAGCTTGTAAATTGGAGACTCCAAAGCTTGTAGTTGTTCCCTGTTCTCCTGAGAATCCACCCTGAAGGGAATCTCTGACTAGCAGTCTCAGACTGAATAATGGACCCTAAGGTAAATGATTATCTGCAACAGGTGGGGCCAGGGCCAAGCCCAAGCCAAGTGACTCTTTAGCACAGTAGGCAGCTTCCCTGATTTCCCTTGGGTGTGATAGAGTGGGAGAGGCTTCTGGAGACAAGAGTCACTTACTCTGTTCACTGTCTACTATTCAAGGAACCGGGAAACCATTTCAAATACAACACTTTAATGATAGATAAAGAGAGAAAGAATAAGTTAGCCAAAAAAATAAAAATAAAAAGCAAAAAAGTCCAAGCTTACAGGAAACCCCTTATTTATAGGAAAATATAACCCTCAGATTAAATGACATCATCCTGACATTTTCACCCCAACACAGTCCAGCCTTCCTGAAGGAGGGAATTCTCCAAATCAGTGGTTCCCAAACTTTTTTGGCCTACTGCCCCCTTTCCAGAAAAAATATTACTTAGCGCCCCCTGTCACATACTATCACCGCCCCCTTACAGTTATTCACTGCCCCCAAATGCACCTGTGGCCATCACCGCTCTCCTGGATGGCTGAAGCACCCACCAGGGGGCGGTGGTGCCCACTTTGGGAACCACTGCTCCAAATGAACCTTTTTAGCAAAGGGCCAAGGGTTGAAGGCAGGGCTGATAGGGAGATTAACAAGCCACTATTGTGTTTTCCCTGAGCTTCTAGCCCACCTGGTCCCCTCAGGCAGGCACCCCTTTGAATGCAAATTGAACAGGCTAGTAAGAGGTACAATTAAAGCAGCCCAAGTTTGCTTGTGAAAGAAAGTGGGGAAGGTAGCTGTAGAACAGCAACAAATTCACCCCTAACACCAAAATTTCTAGCTACAGCCCTAGCTGGGGATCTGAGAGTAAAACAATATTCCTCAAGCCTAAAACTTTTGTATAATTTACTATTAGTCCATCTTTATTTGCATTATCTCATATAATATCAAGTAAAGTAAAGGAGTCAAAATTACGGAAATGATGATTAGGTAAATCTAACCAATTATATGGAAAGAGCACTGGACTAAATCAGAAGATCTGAATTCTCATTCCAATTGTGTCACTAATTAGAAATGTGACCTGGGGCAAGTAATTTTCCGTTTCATTTTATAGATGAGGAAACTGGGCCTCAGAATTTCCAAAAGACTGCCTCCCAAGTTCCAGTTTCCTCATCATAAAGTATGGGGTGAGTAGAGCAGCAGCTGAAGATCAGTCTCTAAGAACAGGCACTTTTTCACTCTTTCATAATGGTGGGGGCAGGATTCATTGAACAAGATGATATCTTTTGGAGCAGGTACACTCTCAGCTGGTTTATCTTAACCATCAGAAAGAGTGGAGCCAGAGAACTCTCTAAGAAGCTTTGAATTAAATCAGCATGGTTTAGTGTATCTAGAGCAAGGAGCCAGGAAGGTCTAGGATCAATTCAGAGTCTGGCAAACTAGGTGATTCTAGGCCACTTAATTTCTGCTCTCTAAGACATAATTTGCAGAAAAAGTACAGAACCATATTGTTGAAGAGAGTTCCTTACTGGGAGCTCACTACACCTATAAAAGCACAGGTCCTGTCTCCACACCCCTACCCCCCACCCCAAAAAAATGATTGAGATTCTAAACAAGGGGAATGACTAGGGCAGGAATCAGGGAGCACTTCTGGCAAGAATTGGGTCCCATCATCTCTTCTGTTTTGGGTCTTAGGTTTAGGTAGTGCAGACTTGAATTCAAATCCAGCCTCAGTGTATAATGAAGCATTATCAGTAACATGGGCATTATACCCCCTTAACCCAGGCAAATTGTAAACAGGGAAATTCCCTTACTCCTTTCTGTCCTTGTGACTCCTAACCCAAGAACATCTGATAACTTCTATAAGACCCTGAGATTATTATCATCTTTGGAACATCCTTTAGATTGAGATGGATACTGCTAGGCCACCTTCCTTTTTCCCCCCATTATTTCCCTTGATATTCTTGATCTTTTATTCTTCCAAATGAATTTTGTTATAGTTTTTTCTAATTCAGTAAAAAAGTTTCTTGGTAGTTTGATAGGTATGGTACTAAATAAATTAATTAATTTGAGTAGAATGGTCATTTTTATTATGTTAGCTCGTCCTACCCATGAGTAATCAATGTTTTTCCAATTGTTTAGATCTAGTTTTAATTGTTTGGTGTTTTATAGTTATGTTTATATAATTCCTGTGTTTGTTTTGGTAGGTAGATTGCTAAGTATTTTATATTGTCTAGGGTGATTTTAAATGAAGGAAAGTGGCCTAGTGGTATCTGATCTTAAACTGTACTATAAAGCAGCAGTCATCAAAATGATATGGTACTGGTTAGAGACAGAAGGGAGGATCAGTGGAATAGACTTGGGGTAAGTGACTTTTGGGACAAAAATCCACTATTTGACAAAAAATGTTGGGAAAATTGGAAAACAATATGGGAGAGATTAGGTTTAGATCAACATCTCATACCCTACACCAAGATGAACTCAGAATGGGTGAATGACTAGAATATAAAGAAGGAAACTATAAGTAAATTAAGTGAACACAGAATAGTATACTTGTCAGATCTATGAGAAAGGGAAATTTTTAAAACCAAGCAAGAGTTAGAAAAAATTACAAGATGTAAAATAAATAATTTTGATTATATTAAATTAAAAAGGTTTTGTATAAACAAAAAAAAATGCGATCAAAATCAGAAGGGAAACAACAAACTGGGAAAAAATCTTTATAACAAAAAACTCAGATAAAGGTCTAATTACTCAAATATATAAGGAGCTAAATCAATTGTACAAAAAATCAAGCCATCCCCAATCAATAAATGGGCAAGGATCATGAATAGACAATTTTCAGATAAAGAAATCAAAACTATCAATAAACACATGAGAAAGTGTTCTAAATCTCTAATAATAAGAGAAATACAAATCAAAAAAACTCCGAGGTACCACCTCACACCTAGCAGATTGGCTAAAATGAGAGCAGGTGAGAGTAATAAATATTGGAGGGGATGTGACAAAATTGGGACATTAATGCATTGCTGGTGGAGTTGTGAACTGATCCAACCATTCTGGATGGCAATTTGGAACTATGCTCAAAGGGCTATAAAAGATTGCCTGCCCTTCGATACAACCATACCATTGCTGGGTTTGTACCCCAAAGAGATCATAGATAAAATGACTTGTACAAAAATATTTATAGCCGCACTCTTTGTGGTGACAAAATACTGGAAAATGAGGGTATGTCTTTCAGTTGGGGGATGGCTGAACAAATTGTGGTATATGCTGGTGATGGAATACTATTGTGCTCAAAGGAATAATAAATTGGAGGAATTCCATGTGAACTGGAAAGACCTCCAGGAACTGATGCAGAGTGAAAGGAGCAGAGCCAGAAGAACATTGTACACAGAGACTGATACACTGTGGTAAAATCAAATGTAATGGACTTCTATACTAGCAGCAATGCAATGACCCAGGATAATTCTGAGGGATTTATGGAAAAGAACACTACCCACATTCAGAGGAAAAACTATGTAGAAACACAGAAGAAAAACAACTGCTTGAACACATGGGTTGTTGCTGATAAGATTTGGGATGTAGCCTTTAAACAACCATCCCAGTGCAATCATCAACAATATGGAAATAGGTCTCTATCAATGACACATGTAAAAATTAGTGGAAATGCGCGTCGGCTACGGGGTTGGGGGAAGGGGGGTGGAGGGAAGAGTAAGAACATGAATCATGTAACCATGGGAAAATCTTTTATTATAAAATTAAAAAAAATTTAAATAGATTGATATGGATACAGAGATGCACCTCCAGGCTACACCTTGATACCATTGGATTGTATCTCAGACATCCATCTGTTCTCTAAACTATGGGGGTCTTCAGGCAGACCTTGATCAGATTACCAAACACCCCACCAAATGCCCGAGTGTTTACCACTCTAGTCACGCCCACAGCATCACGTCCTCACTGTTGTAAAGAATATAAAAACCCCAGAACTGAAGCATTCTGGAAGCAACCCCGCAGGGTTGTTCCACTCATGCTGTCTTGCTAGCCAAAATTCTACATTACTAATAAAGCTCTCTTTTTACTTTTAAGTTAAGTTTTTGGAGTCTTGCATTCTTGGCAAAAGGTAATCTTCCCAAACCCAGGGGTTCACCATTATATCCCACAACAATCAGTATTAGACTTGTGTGTGCCAACTGTTATCCAGATTTTTAAAAGAAAAATGAAATGTTACAGATGGAAATAGATAATAGAACAATAATAGTGGGGAGACTGTCATTTTCCCCTCTCAGAATTAGGTAAACCGAATCAAAAAATAAATAAGAAAGAAGTTAAGGAGATGACTAGAATCTTAGAAAAGTTAAATATGATAGCTATCTGGAGATAATTGAATGGGACTAGAAGTAAGTGTGCCTTCTCAGCAGTATGTGGCACCTTTACAAAAACTGACCATGTATTGGGGGATAAAAACAATATAGTTAAATATAGGAAAACAGAAATAGTAAATGAATCCTTTTTGAACTGTAACACAATAAAAATCATATATAATAAGAGACCATGGAAACAAAAAGTAAAAACTAACTGGAGACTAAATAACTTAATCTTAAAGAATGATTGGATTAAAGAATGAATGATTGAAATAATAAATAATCTCATTAAAGAGAATAATAATAATGAGATAATATACCAAGACCTATGAGATACAGAAAAAGTAGTAATTAGAGGAAAAATTATACCTCTAAAAGCTTACATTAGTAAAATAAAGAAAAAAAAGATCAATGAATTGGGAATACAAACAAGTAAATAAATGAATGAATGAATAAACAAATTAAATAAATGAAAGTTCCCAAGTTTACATCAGATTATAAATCCTAAGAACGAAAAGTGTAGTCAATAAAATTAAAGGTAAGAAGACCACTGCATTAATAAATTAGTCTATGAGTTGGTTTTATGAAAAAAATCAACAATATTGATAAACCATTGGTTAATCTGGTCAAAGAGAGAGAAGAAAACCAAATCATTAGCATTAGAGATGAAAAGGGCAAATATGCCACAAATGAAAATGAAAGTAAAGCAATTATTAGGAGTTACAAAAAATATTTTCCATTTGTTCTTTTATATAAATTTTCACACTATGAAGTAGCTTAGTATTAGATCTTCTAGCAGAGTGAATCATCCTCTCCCTTACTGCTTTCTCTAAAACTCTCTGAGTGTAGGGCATGCATCAGATCCCCAAAGACCTCCTTGAAGCTAGCAGTAGATCTATCTGAGCATATATATAATCCAGACATGGTTTTCTGATAGAACAATGGTTTAGAGAGCATAAATATTCTGTAAAAATCTTATTTTAACATTCATCATACTATGAGGTAACCCTACATTCTTGATGGGTTGTGCATTGGAATAAAAATTCCACTGGGTATGAACAAATTGGAAAGATTTGGTTTTGAAAAGAATATGGTCCTGGCAACAGATTGTGTCTGCTGCCTAAGGACCAACCTAGCTAATGACGGACCTGGTTATCTGAGAACCAGATTGATTAAGTCAATCAAATTAAATGTTGATAGGAACATGGAGAAAAAGACCTAATATTACATTGTTAGAACAGTCGTGAAATTTTTTTAGAGAACAAGATCGAAATATACATTAAGTTGTAAAACTATTCATATTTATTAACCTGGTGATCCCATTACTAGGAGTAGGCCCTAAGGACATTATTGAAAGGGTAAAAAAGCTGTGTATATATCAAAATATTCATGGAAGCTTTATTTGTAATGACAAAATAACTGGAAATAACACAAATGCAATGAGTGGGGAAATGGCTGAATAGATGGTGGTATTTGAATTGTATTGTATTATTAAAAGTGATAAATACTGGAAATATAAAGAAAATGAGGGAAATATATGAAGAGAAGAAAGGAGAATAAAAATAATTCATACCATGATTACATTGTTAAAATAGACACAAAGTCAAGATAAAAGTATTAAAGTAAAATAAATCCAAAGGGAACTCAAAAGCAAAGCATACAAAAACTTCTTTACTGAATTAGAAAAAACTATAACAAATTTCATTTGGAATAACAAAAGATCAAGAATATCAAAGGAAATAATGAAAAAAAATGTGAAGGAAGGGGGCCTAGCAGTACCAGATATTAAACTATACTATAAAGCAGCAGTCATTAAAACAATATGGTTCTGGCTAAGAGATAGAGAGGAGGATCAATGGAATAGACTGGGGATAAATGACATCAGCAAGACAGTGTATGATAAACCCAAAGAGCCCAACTTTTGGGACAGGAATCCACTATTTGACAAAAACTGCTGGGAAATTTGGAAAACAATATGGGAGAGATTAGGTCTAGATCAACATCTCACACCCTACACCAAGATAAATTCAGAATGGGTGAACGACTTGAATATAAAGAGGGAAACTATAAACATGTTAAGTGAACACAGAATAGTATACTTGTCAGATCTCTGGGAAAGGAAAGACTTTAAAACCAAGCAAGAGTTAGAGAAAATTACAAAATGTAAATTAAATGGTTTTGATTATATTAAACTAAAAAGTTTCTGTACAAACAAAAACAATGTAGTCAAAATCAGAAGGGAAACAACAAATTGGGAAAAAATCTTTATAACGAAAAACTCTGAGAGGGGTCTAATCACTCCAATATACAAGGAGTTAAAGCAATTGTATAAAACACCAAGCCATTCCCCAATTGATAAATGGGCAAGAGACATGAATAGGCAATTTTCAGGTAAAGAAATCAAAAGTATCAATAAGCACATGAGAAAGTGTTCCAAATCTCTAATAATTAGAGAAATGCAAATCAAAACAACTCTGAGGTATCACCTCACACCTAGCAGATTGGCTAAAATGAAAGAAGGGGAGAGTAATGAATGCTGGAGGGGATGTGGCAAAATTGGGACATTAATGCATTGCTGGTCGAGCTGTGAACTGATCCAGCCATTCTGGCTGGCAATTTGGAATCAGGCTCAAAGGGCTATAAAAGAATGCCTGCCCTTTGATCCAGCCATACCATTACTGGGTTTGTACCCCAAAGAGATCATAGATAAACAGACTTGTACGAAAATATTCATAGCTGCGCTTTTTGTGGTGGCAACAAATTGGAAAAGGAGGGGATGTCCTTCAATTGGGGAATGGCTGAACAAACTGTGGTATATGGGGGTGATGGAATACTATTGTGCTAAAAGGAATAATAAACTGGAGAAGTTCCAGGCGAACTGGAGAGACCTCCGGGAACTGATGCAGAGCGAAAGGAGCAGAGCCAGAAGAACTCTATACACAGAGACTGACATTCTGTGGTAAAATCGAATGTAACGGACCTCTGTACCAGCAGCAATACAATGACCCAGGACAATTCTGAGGGATTTATGGTAAAGAAAGCTACCCACATTTAGAGGAAGGACTGCAGGAGAGGAAACATATAAGAAAAACAACTGCTTGAACGCATGGGTCGGGGTGGACATGATTGGGGGTGTGGACTCGAAACCACCACACCAATGCAACTACCAACAATTTGGAAATTGGTCTTGATCAAGGACACATGACAAAACTAGTGGAAATGCGCATTGGCCATGGGTAGGGGGGGCGTTGAAGGGGAAAGGAGGAGCATGAATCATGTAACCATGTTAAAAATGAATATTAATAAATGTTAAAAAAATTTCTTCACAAAAAAAGCAAAGCATGCTCATTAACACATTTATATAATTCACATATTTTAAACAAATTATAAACAATGTAGAGTTTGTAGTTTTGCACATAGTTTTTTGCATTCAATTATTTAAATGTTTTGTTGTTGTTGTTGTTGTTGTTGATGGTTACTAAGTATATAATAAAATTAAAAATTTTTAAACCAAAAACAAATCCAGCCTCAGAGACTTACTTAACTGTGTGACTCTGGGCAAGTCATTTAAGCCCTGTCTGCCTCAGTTTTCTCATTTTTTAAAATGGGCATAGGGGCAGGTAGGTGGCTCAGTGGATTGAGAGCCACATCTTAGAGATGGGAAGTCTTGAGTTCAAATTTGGATCACACACTTCCTAGCTGTGTGACCCCGGGCAAGTTGCTTAACCCTGTTGCCTAACATTTACCATTCTTCTGCCTTAGAACCAATATACAGTATTGATTCTAAGTTGGAAGGTAAAGGGTTTTCTTTAAATGGGCATAATGATAGCATCTACTTCCCAAGGTGGTCATGAGGATCAAATGATCTACTATTTGTAAAGTGCTTTACAAAAACTTAAAGCATTACACAAATGTTTTGCATTATTATACAGGTCTTCCCTCACCACCAGGTTTTGCCCAACCTTGAAGCAAAACAACTATAGTGGGAGAGAGAGCTGGGGCAGGAAAAGACCCTCTCCCCATTCCATGTCCCCAGCTTTGGGCTGACAAAGGGCTATAAGGAAGAAGGCAGCAGGTTTCTGCAAGGCACAGTGACCAGTGACATAGAGAAACTCGAGTCAGGGGTCAGGGAGCCCGGAGATCCTGGGGTCTAATCCCAAGCCAGAGGAAAGGGATGAGCCCAAGCCCAGAAGTCAATGGCCAGCAAATTTCGGCAACTAGCTTGGAGATCTGAGCAGATGCTCTTCCAGATAGTCGCCACTGAGTGGCAGCAGCGCCCCACTCTGGTGTTAAGACTGGCACAGCCAAAGCAAGGGAGAAGTAGGTATTCATCAGGGAAGGGCAGCAAAGGCCTCGAGTGGGAAGATGCAAAAGCATCCTGTGCACCTAAAGATTGGGCCTTCCGATGTGTGGCACAGCAGGAAAGAGGAGAAGCTAACATCCCGCTTTCCACAAGAAAACATGCCAATCCCTCTTAAATCTAGTGCCTTGCTTGAGGATTTTCATTCTAATCGATCCTGTATATAGTTTACTTAGTTATTTGCCTGTGGAATCTCCCATTAGATTGTGAGCTCCTTCTTCTCGACTAGCAGCAGTGCAATGATCCAAGACAATTCTGAGGGACTTATGAGAAAGAAAACTGTCCACAT
The DNA here is from genome assembly GCF_016433145.1 of Gracilinanus agilis. Classification (NCBI taxonomy): domain Eukaryota; kingdom Metazoa; phylum Chordata; class Mammalia; order Didelphimorphia; family Didelphidae; genus Gracilinanus; species Gracilinanus agilis. Next base: position 182,808,130 of record NC_058131.1, on the reverse strand, counting down.
TCAGAGGAAGAACTGTGGGAGGAGAAACACAGAAGAAAAACAACTGCTTGTTTATATGGGTCAATGGGGATATGATTGGGGATATAGACTAACTGAGCACCCTAGTGCAAATATCAATAATATGGAAATAGGTCTTGATCAATGACACATGTAAAACCCAGTGGAATTGCTCATTGGCCGGGGGGCGGGAAGGAGGGAGAGAAAGAACATGAATCATGTAACCATGGAAAAATATTCTAAATCAATTAATTAAATAAAATTTTTCAATTAAAAAAAAATGTTGTGAGCTCTTTGAGGGTGGGGACAAATATACAAATACTGCTCCAAAAACTCCAGCTTCCGTTCTGGTCTCAACCCGTACCCAGCCACACTCCTGGACTTCAGGATACCTATGGATTCCCAGGTCTGAACTCCATTCCCTACCCCTAGAGCTAAAAAGGACAAATGGAAAAGGCCCAAACCCTAAGATCTGATGGCCTAAGTTAGGTCAGGGGAGGTATCCCTCAGACCCTCCCCCTGACTGCATGGTGTCACCTTTGTGAGTTGAGTCATTTGCTCTCAGTCAGTCGTGAATGCAAGAAAAACCTCAGATATGCTCAGTCAGGGAGATAAAATAAAAAATAAAAAAAAAGATAAAATCAATGTGGGCTGTGTGGAGTGAAAAATTAGTCAAGGTAATAGTTAGTAATATCTCCAAGATCAATAGTAGAAGTTAGTAAAGCTGGTCGCTCCAACATTCCTCTCCCTTCAGGACAAGATTACCCCACCCCATCCTTCTCCCTGCCTGACTAGATTACCCCATCCCCTTCAAATTACAAAGACCTCTTCATCCCCATTGGTCTGAGGGAAACAGTAAGAATCAATGTCTTTAAAATGTTAATCCTCCAGTTCATTATTCCTTTTAGCACAATAGTATTCCATCACCAACATATACCACGATTTGTTCAGCCATTCCCTAATTGAAGGACATACCCTCATTTTCCAGTTTTTTGCCACCACAAAGAGCACAGCTATAAATATTTTCGTACAAGTCTTTTTCCTATTATCTCTTTGGGGTACAAACCCAGCAATGGCACGGCTGGATCAAAGGGCGGGCAGTCTTTTAGAACTCTTTAGTCATAGTTCCAAATTGCCCTCCAGAATGGTTGGATCAATTCACAACTCCACCAGCAATGCATTAATGTCCCAATTTTGGCACATCCCCTCCAACATTTATTACTTTCCTTTGCCACGTGAACTGCAAAGACCTCCAGGAATTGATGCAGAGCGAAAGGAGCAGAGCCAGAAGAACATTGTACACAGAGACTGATACACTGTGGTAAAATCGAATGTAATGGACTTCTGTACTAGCAGCAATGCAATGACCCAGGACGATTCTGAGGGATTTAGGGAAAAGAATGCAACCCACATTCAGAGGAAGAACTACAGGAGTGGAAACACAAAAGAAAAGCAACTGCATGAACACATGGGTTGATGCAGATATGAATTGGATATAGACTCTAAATAACCACCCCAGGCAAATATTAATAATATGAAAGTAGGTCTTGATCAATAACACATGTAAAACCCAGTGGAAAATATGCATTGGCTGGGGGAGGAGAGAGAAAGAGCATGAATCAGGGAATCAGGGAAAAATTCTCTAAAAATAAATAAAAAAACACTAAAAAAAAAAAAGTTAATCAGTCCAGGTTCAGTAAACCTTGAGTCCATTTATTCAAAAGGAAAACCTCTGTCTCCAACCATTGTAAAAATGTTATAATCCCTTCAGGAAGGCTTGATTGTATCAGGATTCTCCTATAAATAAGGAATTTTTCTGTAAATATTGGGGGGGGGGGAGGAAGGCAGGTCCCCCCACAGCATTTGCCTTAGGTCAATGACTTAAGGAAGTGTCCCACATTTTTCTCTCTCCCAATAAAGCATTGCATTTTAATTGATGGGTTTCCCCAAGTCTTATTTTGAAAAGTAGCTAGAAGGGTACATCTTGTTACTTCAAGACCCCCTTAAATTTCCACTTCACATATGGCAGTAAAGCCAATGGAAGGAGGTTGCTCTCATCCGTGGTAAGCCAATTCAGACTGTCCACACATATGCCAATTCTCCTATCCCACAAAGATTTAAGATATGAGGTCAACCATGCATCACTCCTTCATTCTCAGAAGAGAAAATAATTATCCTGGGTGAAAACACTTCTGTGATTCCATTGGTACATAAGACCATCCACTGGGGTCTGATGAAATTGTCTAAATATCCATTTCTAAACAAGAGAACATCAAAATTCTCTAGAGTTTCTGTACCATAGATGGTCCTCCTTAAATGCCCAGGAAAGTTTCCTCTGGGTACCCTTTATTTTAAGGGTGATGCATTAGATTCTCCTAACATATCCTTGCCACTTCAAAAGTAATCCATATGGATTTCATAGTCATCAAACAAAACAAGTAAGCTCAATAAGAAAAGTAGCAAAGAAAGTTAGACATATGACAGTATAGAGAGGAAAATGAATAGAGCCAAGAGAACATCATATACAGTAACAGAAAGATTGTTTGAAGAACAATTGTGAATGTACTCCTCTACAAAAAGAACAGATAATTAGAAAAAAAAAATATATATATATATGTGTGGTCAAATGACACCTTCTCTAGTGCAAGGAGGGGAAGGGAAAGAGGGAGATACATGGGAAATTGAGTGTAACAAGCAAACAAATTTAAACTGGAAAAAAAAAAAGACTAGGAAATGTTTTTTGCAGAAAGTGGGACTTTAGCTGGGACTTGAAGGGATCCACAGAAGCCAGAAGCAGAGATAAGGAAAAGAATTCCTGGTTTAGAAAAGGAAATGAAGCTGAAAAGAATGTAATACTACCTAGCTAAGCCAGTGACTAGAGGAGATAAAAGGAATTACGGCTGCTTAGTGAACAAGAGTTGGCAGAATCTTGTTCAGGTGATAAATATGTATTAAATGAATCTCGAAAGAGAAGTTTCTGAGTGATGGTGGTAGAGAGAGACTGGTAGAGATAGGTGGCAATAGGGAACAAGGAATAAGATGACTTCCTCACTAAAACTGGTGAGCCAGGAGAATGGGGGGAAGTATAGCTAGTGTTGGGAAGGGTTGCCAGGGAATCTGTGTCATCATGGGGGGAGCCATGTTTCAGTTAATGCAAGAAGATGGAAAGAGAGAGAAAGAAAAAGATTTAAGATGAAATAGAATCCATAACCTATGGATTTCAAAGAACATAGTAGAGTGTTAAGTAGCTTAGGGTAGGAGGTTGTGAGAGCTGGATTAAAGAGAATGATAATAAAGGAATGGTAAGTAGAAGATGACCGGTAGTGTTTAAACAAAGGCAAATGGTTTTTAAAATCATTGGGATAGGGTAGGTATGATGGGGTTGAAATAGATTAATCCCTGAGGAATGAATCTAGTTAAATTATACTTGGAAGAAGTTTTGGTTGGTTACAAATGGTGCCTGTCTGACCCATTGCCTACCCTTACCACTCTTCTGCCTTGGAATCAATACACAGTATTGACTTCAAGATGGAAGGTAAGGGCTTTAAAAAAAAAAAAAAGAGTACTTTAGTGTTAACAGGTTTCTTGTGGCTTTTTATGATGTTTATAATTACTTTGGAACATTGAGATTATGGAAAGGTGATGCCTAACTATGGCATTCGAAAGAGCCATGGAGGGGGCAGCTGAGTGGTTCAGTGGATTGAGAGCTAGACCTAGAGACAGGAGGTCCTAGATTCAAATCTGGCCTCAGATACTTCCCAGCTGTGTGACCCTGGGCAAGTCACTTGACCCCCATTGCCTGCCCTTACCACTCTTCTGCCTTGGGAGCCAATACACAGTATTGACTCCAAAAGCCATGGACCACATAACACCTACATTGTATGTATGCACATAACACCTACATTGATTCTGAAATGAGTGACAATTATCAATGGGTCAATGTTGGTGAAGCACCCTTCTGACTATCCCTCCTCCCCCCAGCACCACTAAGATTAGGTTCCCTAGGAGATGACGACCCAAGATGCAAAGTACTCTATGGTTCTATGCTCTTAAAACAATACCTTACAAGCCCCTATAAGTTCACTCACCTCAATGAGCTGATACAATTGCACAAAGCAAAGACATTTACTGAATAGAATAGTATGAAGAGTAACAAAAAGGGGCAGGTAAATGGCTCTGTGGTTAGAGAACCAGACCTAGAGTAGGTCCTGGGTTCAAATCTGACTTCAACTACTTCCAAGTTGAGTGATCCTGGTCAAGTTACTTCACCCCCAATTGCCTAGTCCTTACCACTCTTCTGCCTTGGTAACAATAGCTAGTATTTATTCTGAGATGGAAAGTAAGGGTTTTGTTTTTTTAAGAGTACTTTAAGCGGGCAGTTGGGTAGCGCAGTGGATTGAGAGCCAGACCTAGAGATGGGAGGTCCTAGGTTCAAATCTGGCCTCAGACTCTTTCTAGCTGTGTGACCCTGGGCAAGTCACTTGACCCCCATTGCTCAGCCCTTACCACTCTTCCGGCTAGGAACCAATATACAGTATTGACTTCAAGATGGAAGGTAAGGGCTTTTTTTAAAAAAAAAAGAGTACTTTAGGGTTAACAGGTTTCTTGTGGCTTTTTATGATGTTTATAATTACTTTGGAATATCGAGATTATGGAAAGGTGAAGACTTTGCAATGTTCCATCCACCCAAAAGTCTGTGTTCCCTGATAGTACCCGTGCTTTTCTCTCTTATCAAAGTTGCATACTACCGCATTTCAAGATTGACAGTATATTTCTTGTACTGGATAGAAATTTCCCAAATTATGTAATACTAAAAGACCAAACCCTTTCCCCTTTAAAAATACCGTACCTTCCTCCAGTCTCTTGGGGGTGCCTTGGGTCTATCTAACCCTCTCACATGCATGTGGCACTTTGGACTCTCTCAGTGGGAATAAACATCTGTGCTTCAAAGCTGTATACTTGTCTGGTTTTAAGGTTGATAAGGAATAACAAAACATTCCTCCCATAATCCTGGAGAGTAACCCCTCACAAATTCACATAGCAGTAGTGGGGAGAACAGACACAACCATGGAGGAGAGGTATACAAATAGGGCACATTCTTTAACCATCATACTACCATCACCAGGCTCCTCCTTACAACACCTCTCAAAATGTTAAGGGGGGGGGGGGGAGGGCAGCTGGATGGCTCAGTGGATTGAGAGCCAGGCCTAGAGATGGGAGGTCCTGGATTCAAATCTGGCCTCAGACACTTCCCAGCTGTGTGACCCTGGGCAAGTCACTTAACCCCCATTGCCTAGCCCTTACCACTCTTCTGCCTTAGAACCAATACACAGTATTGATTCTAAGATGGAAGGTAAGGGTTGTTTTTGTTTTTTTTTAAACTGTTAAGATTGCTGTCCTGATTGGTGAGGATTTCCCACCTAAAAACTTACAAAGGCACCCCAGTAAAGTTAAAAAGGTTTATTAGGGAGATTGATGTTGGGGAGGCAGCACCCCAGTGGGAGACTGCCTGCCTAAAGTAAACAAAAAGTGGACTTGTTATTGGTTTTACAGGAGAGCTAAATACTTCACAAACAAGGGGGAAGAAGACATGTGATTAAAGGTGGCTTTGGGAGTGGGCTAGAAGTGGTGATTTCAGTGACCCTGGGAAGGGTTTGAGGCTGACATGTGACCTCAAGGATATTTGGGGAGGGTGGAGGCCTGAGGTTGATAGTGTGACTGGGGGAAGGGCTAGAGGTTGAAGAAATTGTTTATCAGGAGATATGAAGATCTCAGAAGGGTGGAACTCACATGCCATCTTTATCTGTTTATTGGTGATCATCCCAGATGGTCTTCTCTGGTCAGACCAGTTTAGGGGAATCCTTCATTTGTCCCCTGAAACTTCTGGGTTTTCTGCATCCTGCCCCATTTCCCCTTTTCTTTATTTCAGGGTTCCACTATACTTCTATCTTTGCTTGACTCTGGAAGGAGTAGAAGGTGAAAGGTGAAGAAAAATTCCCTTTCAGGAGTTCTGTTCTTCTTCCAAGGCAGGCTCATTTTTCAATGACCAGTAATGGCTATTCTCAGAGAGAAGGGCTTGAAGCAACTATTGAAGGACACCAAGAGGAACATGACTTTACCTCCAAACAGCCCATGGCTAACCAACCTATAATTCCATCAAGTTATCTACAACTTCTTGTCTCCTACACTTCTTTACAATACCTTTACACCATGAGAACATTGTACACAGAAAGTGAAACATTGTGGAACTATCCAATGTAAAGAACTTTACTACTAGGGGCAATGCAATGATCCAGACATTCCCAAGGGACTTATGAGAAAGAATGCTATCCACATGGGATACTCCACGTGGGAGTAGAAATGCAGAAGAAAAACATATGACTTATCATTTATCACTTGTTTATATGGGTATATATGTTGGGTTTTTGGTTTTAAAAGATTTCTCTATTGCAAAAATGAATAATATGGAAATAGGTATCAAATAATAACATTTGTACAACCCAATAGAAATGCTTGTAGACTCTGGGAGCAGGGAGAAAAGAGGGGAAGGAAAGGAAATGAACCATAAAACATGGAAAAATATTTAAAAATTTTTAAAAAAAAACCTTTACAAAGGCCAGAGTCTGGTGAGTCATTTCAAAACCTGAAAGGAGCCGGCAGCTGGGTGGCTCAGTGGATTGAGAGCCATGCCTAGAGATGGGAGATCCTGGGTTCAAATTGAACTTAGATACTTCCTAGCTCTGTGACCCTATGGCAAGTCAGTTAACCCCCATTGCCTAGCCCTTATCACTCTTCTGCCTTGGAACCAATATATATTATTGAATCTAAGATGGAAGGTAAGGGTTTAAAAAAAAAAACCCTGAAAGGAGAGAACTCACAGTTCACAGTTCACCTTTATACAAAGAAATTTCCCCAAGTAGGATTAGGGGACTCGGAGGAATCCCTTGATCAACCCTCTGCTACACTGATTATATGGGAATTTATTTTTCATATACTCTATTAATTCTTGTATATTAGGGAGAATTACTGTGTAGTCCTTTATCTGGAATCTGGGTCAGAGATACCATCTAATCTGCTGCTTTTTGCATTTTCTTTGTCCTTTGAAATCCAAAGGAATATCTTCCCTTTTAACAAAATTTGTTTAATAGTTGAAAGGGAACACTTTTCACAGAATTAAAACTAAAACTAAACAACTGGAAAAACATTAATTGCTCCTGGGAAGGTTGAGCTAATATAATAAAAATGACAATCTAAATTAATTTACTTATTCAGTGCTATACCTATCAAACTACCAAAAAAACTTTTTCATAGAATTAGAAACAATTATAACAAAGTTCATCTGGAATAACAAAAGATCAAGAATATCAAGGAAACTAATGAAAAAAACATGTGAAGGATACTGGCCTAGAAGTACCAGATCTTAAATTGTACAGGAAAGCAGTGATCATCAAAACAATATGGTACAGGCTCAGTGACAGAAGGGTAGTTCAATGGAATAGATAAGAGATAAATGACTTTAGCAATCTAGTGTTTGACAAATGCAAAGATTCCAACTTTGGGGACAAGAACTCACTATTTGACAAAAACTGCTGGGAAAATTTTGGAAAACAGTATGGCAAAAAAATTGGGTTTAGATCAATATCTTACACCCTATACCAAGATAAATTCAAAATGGGTATATGACAAATACAAAGAGTAATATTATATGTATGTTAGGTGAATGTAGAATAATATACCTGTCAGATATATGGAGAAGGGAAGAATTTAAAACCAAGCAAGAGATAGAGAACATTACAAGATGTAAAATGAATAATTTCTATTATATTAAATTAAAAAGGTTTTATACAAGCAAAACCAATGCAACCAGAATTAGAAGGGAAGGAATAAACTGGGAAAAAATTTTTATAACAAAATTCTCTGACAAAGGTCTAATTTCTCAAATATATAAGGAACTAAGTCAAATGTACAAGAAATCAAGCCATTCGCCAAATAACAAATGGTCAAGGTATAGGAATAGGCAGTTTTCAGATGAAGAAATCAAAACTATTAATAATCATATGAAAAAATGTTCCAAATCCCTCCTGATTAGAGAAATGTAAATCAAAACAACTCTGAGGTACCACCTTACACCTAGCAGATTGGCCAATGTGACAGTAAAGGAAATAATAAATGTTGGAGAGGATATGGCAAAATCAGGACACTAATGCATTACTGGAGTTGTGAATTGATCAAACCATTCTGGAGGCAATTTGGAATTATGCCCAAAAGGCTTTAAAAGAGTGCATGTCCCGGGCAGCTGGGTAGCTCAGTGGAGTGAGAGTCAGGCCTAGAGACAGGAGGTCCTAGGTTCAAAACCCAGCCTCAGCCACTTCCCAGCTGTGTGACCCTGGGCAAGTCACTTGACCCCCATTGCCCACCCTTACCACTCTTCCACCTATGAGACAATACACCGAAGTACAAGGGTTTAAAAAAAAAATTTTTTTTAAAAAAAAGGCCCCACATATGGGCACCTTTAAAAAAAAAAAAAAAAAAGAGTGCATGTCCTTTGATTCAGCAATATGATCAATGAGCTTATATTCTTTTGTACCCCAAAGAGATTTTTTTAAATGGGAATGAACCTGTTTGTACAATATGTGCTTTTTGTGGTGGGAAAAAATTGAAAAAATGAGGGGTTGTCCCTTGATTGGGGAATGGCTGAATAAATTATGGTTTATGATGGTGATGGAATACTATTGTGCTATAAGGAATGATGAACTGCTTGGTTTCTATAAGAACTGGAAAGACCTATATGAACTGATATGGAGTGAAATGAGCAGGATCAGGAGAATATTATACACAGTAACTGAAACATTGTGGGATGATCAAATGTAATTTATTTTGCTAATAAAACCAATGCGATGATCCAGCACAATCCCCCAAGGGATTTATGAGAAAGAATGCTATCTGCATCTAGAGAAAGAACTGTAGGAGCAAAAATCCAGAGGAAAACCTATGATTTATTACTTGTTTTTATGGGTATATGATTTGGAGTTTGAGTTTTAAAAGATTATTATAAAAATTAATAATACAGAAATAGGTCTTGAGTGTTAATACATGTATAGCACAGTGGAATTTCTTGTCAGCTTTGGGATGGGGAAGGGAACAAGGAAAGGAGAGAACATGAATCATGTAACTATGATAAAATATTAAAAAATAAAATAAAATAAAATATTAAAAAATAATAATGGATGGGGAGAAGGGTCCTTTCCCCGTGTATAGGTTTCCCATAATTATCTATCATCAATTAAAGATATCTTGGGATGGTTAAGTGAGGGATGGAATAATGAGCCTCTAAAAAATCTTTATTAGGCTACCTGATCCCACTGAGGGGTTATCTCTGGTTTTTAAGAGACATAGCTATATCAGTTTACTGGTTATGATACTGGCCTGACCAATAAAGCTGATATGATCAATGAGCTTATATTCTTATCTAAAAATAAATCTCTTGATAACTTTAATCATAACAATTATTTATTATTAACCATTAGTATGACAGAGAACTAATGATGCTTTGTTGCTCTTCAGTCATTTCAGTCATATCTGACTCTTATTGACCCCATTTGGAGTTTTCTTGGCAAAGATACTGGAGTGGTTTGCCATTTCCTTCTCCAGTTTATTTTACAAATGAGGAAACTAAGACAAATAGGGTTAAGTGACTTGCCCAGCTAATAAGTATTTGAGACCATGGTTGAACTCAGGTTTTCCTGACTCAAGTCTATCTATCTGGCTGCTAAAGGGTGCAATATGGGGTCTACCCTTCCCTTTCCCCTCAGCAAAGTCAATACAGTCCCAGAAAATGGTGCAAACACAGGTTCCTTCTACCATGATAAAATAGTAGAAAGATCACTGGACTAGGAAGCAGAGGACCTAGTTTCAATCCTATCTCTGTCATTTACTTCCTTTATGATCTTGGGCAACTTGCTTCATGTCTCTAGACCTTAGTTTCCTTATATTTATTTGTTTGTTTGTTTTTAAATCCTTACTTTCTGAATGTGAATAGCGTTCTTTCTCATAATTCCGTCAGAGTTGTCCTGGATCATTGCTTTGTTACTAGTAGAGAAGTCCATTGCATTTGATTTTACCACAGTATATCCATCTCTGTGTATAATGTTCTCCTGGTTCTGCTCCTTTCACTCTGCATCAATTCCTGGAGGTCATTCCAGTTCACATGGAATTCCTCCAGTTCATTATTCCTTTGAGCAAAATAGTATTCCATCACCAGCAGATACCACAATTTGTTCAGCCATTCCCCAACTGAAGGACATACCCTCATTTTCCAGTTTTTTGCCACCACAAAGAGTACAGTTATAAATATTTGTGTACAAGTCTTTTTCCCTATGATCTCTTTGGGGTGCAAACCCAGCAATGGCATGGCTGGATCAAAGGGCAGGCAATCTTTTAGTGCTCTTTGGGCATAGTTCCAAATTGCCATCCAGAATGGTTGGATCAGTTCACAACTCCACCAGCAATGCATTAATGTCCCAATTTTGCCATATCCCCTCCAACATTTATTACTCTCCCCTGCTGTCATTTTGCACATTCAAAGGAAGAACTGCAGAAGTAGAAACACAGAAGAAAAACAACTGCCTGATCACACGGGTGGATGGGGATATAATTAGAGTTATTGACTCAAAATGAACACCCTAATGCAAATATCAATAATATGGAAATTGGTCTTGGTCAATGACACATGTAAAATCCATTGGAATTGTGCATAGGCTATGGGAGGGGACGGGAGAAGAGGAGGGATAGAACATGAATCCTATAAACATGGAGAAATGTTTTTAATTAACTAATTAAACAAAAATTAATTAAAATAAAATAGGGACAAATAAAAATAAAAATAAATAAAATCCTTACTTTCTGTCTTATTAACAAATCTTAAGATAGAAGTCCCAGGTCTAGACCAGTGATTCCTAAAGTGCTGCAGCAGTCCAGGAGGGCAGTGATGGCCACAGGTGCATTTATCTTTCCTATTAATTGCTATTAAAATTTTTTAAAAATTAATTTCCAGGAGGCTAAGTAATATTTTTTCTGGAAAGGGGGCAGTAGGCCAAAAAAGTTTGGGAACCACTGCTCTAGACAAACAGGATCAAATGACTTGCCCAGAGTCTCACAGCTAGGAAGTGTCTGCAGTCAGATTTGAACCCAGGTCCTTTCATCTGGCTATCTATTCACTGAGCTGACCACCTGCCCTGATTCTTTAAGTTTAAAGTGAGTTTTGACTAGATGATTTCTAAGGATTGTTCAAGGCCAAATCCCATGATCCCAAGTGCTGCTGATCTAAAAATTTGCTCTTTTTTAATAGATTCCAACATTGCTGCATGGGACTTCTCTTATTTCCACATCAGTAACTTTGGGGAGGGAAATTTTTAATCTTATAAGTGCCCAAGACTAAGATATTAAATCTTTCACCCAGGGTCTCACAGCTAGTCACTTAACCAACTCTATCCTGTTCATTTGTCCACCCCAATCCAAATTCTCTAACTGTAGACGTGGCCTCATCTCATTTTATCATATCCAAGGGTCTCCAAAGTTATTGAGCTACCAAGAAATGAAATGAACTTCCAGTGCCAAGCTGAGGCAAGATGAGCATTCAGTGACATGGCAGACAGGAAATAATGAGTTCCCAGTTGCCTGCCAGTAGCACCAGTCCTCAAACTCTGCTATAATTTCCACCCCCATGTTTCTTTATCATGATGATTTTTCACTTTCATTAAAAACCAGCACTTGTTTTCATGTTCCTACAGAAAGAACATAAAAGACAAAGAGATACAGACAGTTCTTGTCTCATGGCCTCTAATTTTAGACAGATATTTCCAGTGGGCATTTTATGCAAGACTAAGCCCTTTCTCCAAGCTGTACCAGGCATCTGGAGCTCAACAGAATTGAATTTAGATTTTTCCTTTACCACTAACTAGTTGGGAACCGTGGGCAAAACATAATGCTCTGGGGCTTGGCTTCTTAATCTATAAAATGGAGAGCCTATATTTTCTAAGGTGTTTTTCCTTTCTAAGAGCCTGTGATGTACAACATCATTGTTGTAGTTCAGTCATTTCAGTTGTATCCAATTTTTCATGACCCTTTTTTGGAGTTTTCTTGGCAAAAATCCTTGGAGTGGTTTGCCATTTCCTTCTCTAGCTCATTTTACAGATGAGCAAACTGAGGGAAACAGACTTAAGTGATTTCCTTCTAAGTAACCACAGAAACATGTTGATAAGGCACAGTATAGAGGACAGAAATGGATAAGAAGGATGGGATTACAAAGGTCCAAATTAGTTAAGCTTCAATGTAACACTCCTTCTGGGATTACTCCTCTGATCCACACTAGCAAGAGTTGCTAGGTAGCATAGTAGCTGGAGTACCCAATCTTTCATTAGGAAGACATCTTCCTGAATGTGGCCTTAGGCGTTTACTAACTGTGTGACCCTGAGCAAGTCACTTAACCTTCCCATTAAGCTCAGTTCAAAACATCTCATTTCTCACCCAGCTGTACTATTCTGGGATACCTCGGTCTTCTCTTTCATACAGCTAACTGATGGGTACCTCCCCTTACCCTTTTCAGCTTTCTTTTGTGTATATTCTTCACCAATTGGACTGTAAGTTCCTAAAAGGCAAGAATTTATATATATATACTTGTAGCCCTAGCACTGAGTACAGTGCCTGGCATGTGGTAGGTGCTTAATAAATGTTTATTGGCTATTGACAAAAAAGTTCAGGATCCATTTATGAGAAAGTGGACTCCACTAACCAGACCCTTGAGGGACTATCTGTGACATCACCAGTCTGAAGCAGAACCTGTAAGGAAGAATCTCATGCTGAGCATTACACACCAGCCAAGCAGACCTTGGATTGCAGGCAAGGATATTTCAGATCTCATACATGGGGATGACAATAGAAGTCTGACTGCTGGCCAGGCTATCCAGAAGTCGATCCCCATAGATATCCTCCATGCGATCTGGGACTAACAACCATGACGAAGCCACTACAAGAAAGATGTCTCAGAACATCAGAGCAACCTTCTCCAGGAACTTGTCTACTGATTAGCTACTTAGCATGCTTCCTTACAGCATTCTCCAGTCACGATGGACTGGAACAACGGGAACAAGAAATCATCCAGGTAGAAGGGTCCGGGTCTAGCCCTCTATAGGCTTAGGATGTCTAAGGGAGCTGCTATAGTTCAGGATGAAATGGAAACTGAGAGGGACCACGGTGCTGATCAGGAAGAGTCCCCAATCTAGGGCCATGCTATGGTGGGGTGGGCAGGTGAGCAGAGACTTGACTTGGCTATTCTGTCTCTGAGGTCACACTCCTGTCCCCAGCCCCAGGATATCCTGGGCATCCAGCCCAAATCCAGCATTGGCTGAATCATTTTGGCTTCTACGGCACCCAACTGGCTCTTGATTCTTGCAGCCTCTTACCCAGAATTATAATGTTCTTTTTGGGTGGAGCACTACCATGTTCTTTCACTTAGGTTTGGCTGAAGTCATGTTTCTTTGGCTCCTTCTGAGGTTTTTCAGCTGTTGGATGCCACAGGCTGGAAAAAAAAACTGTCTTGGGAGGCAGGCTAAAATAGGTCAAGGTTGACTAAAAAAATTATGATATATTAATGCAGTGGAATACTCCTTGTATATAAGGAATGATGTGTGCAATGAATATAGAGAAGCATGGAAAAATCTATATGAACTGATGCAGAGTAAAGTAAGGTGAGCCCCCACCTCCATACACACACACACACACACACACACACACCTTTAACAATGTATATGGAATGATCCACCACACACCAAAAAATCACAAGTAAATATAACAAAAAGCCATAAAACTGTGCATACCCTTTGACCTAACAGTATCACTACTAGATCTGTTTCCCAAAGAGATAAAAGGTAATGGGGAAAGACCTACTTACAGAAGTATTTATAGCAGCTCTTTTTGTGAAAGTAAAGAATTGGAAACTAAGGAACACCTGGGTGGTTTAATGGATTGAAAGCCAGGCCCAGAGACAGGAGGTCCTGGTTCAAATCTGGCCTCAGACACTTCCTAGCTGTGTGACCCTGAGCAAGTCACTTGACCCCCATTGCCTAGTTCTTGCCACTCTTTTGCCTTGGTTCTAAGACAGAAGGTAAAGGTTTAAAACAAAACAACAAAAAAAGAATTGGAAACTAAATTTATAACATTTAACATATAACAAACATCAGTTGAGGAATGGCTGAACAATTTGTGGTATATGCTTGTAATGGAATTTTATCATACCATGAAATATGACAAATGATGATCACCAAAAAACCTGGAAAGATTTATGTAAAGTGATGCAAAGTGAAGTGAGTAGAACCAGGAGAACATTGTATACAGTAACAGCAGAAAAGTATAACAGTCATCAGTGGATGACTTAACTATTACCAGAAATGCAAGGATTCAAGACAACTCAAAGAGACTCATGATAAAAAATGGTAATCCACTATCATATAAAGAACTGATAAAGTCTGAATATAGAGTGAAGCATACCAATCTTCACTTTATTTCCTTCATGCGTTTTTCTATAGTGTAAGTAACATGTCCTCTTACGCAATATGATAAACCTGGAAATATGTATTGTATAATAACATATATACAACCTATATTATATTACCTGCCATCTTGGAGAAAGGGAAGGAATTGATATCAGGGAAAAAGCATGGATTGCAAAATGTAGAAAATGATTATTGAAAATTGTAACAACGTTATCTAGAAAAAAAATTTTTAATTTTTTTAAAAAGAAAGGATGAAGATATAACAAAATTATAAGTCAAACATGACTCAAATACAGAAAATGAGAAAACATGTCTTACCCAACCCTTTGGAAGAGGTGATAGGTCTACAGGTGTTAACGGGTGATTTTCAGATTTTTTCAATATATTGGTCAATTCTGCTGATTTTTTCTCTCCTTTTCTTTTCCTTTTTCTTTTTTTCCCCTTTGGCCTTTAAAAAATACTATTTAACTATTGTGCTATATAAGATGATGAATAATTTCAGAAAAACTGGAAAGGCCTACATGAACAGATGCAGAGTGAAATAAACAGAATCAGGAAAACATTGTATACAGTAACAGCAATATTGTGACAGACAACTACTTTCAGCAATACAATGATCCAGAACAATTCTGAGGAATTTATGACAAAGTGGGAATGCGGATCAAAGGATACAATTTTTCACATGTTTATTTGGGTTTATGTTTTGGGGTCTGGGTTTTATAAGATAACCCACTTACAAAAATGCACAATATGGAAATATGTTTTGCATGATGACACATGTATAACCCCCAAGTAAATTAATGAAAAATTGAAATTTAATAAATACAATTAAAAATATTATTTATACTATGGGATGACACTCTGGAAGGGGGAGGAGAGAGGTACCAGGTATAATTATGACAATGTAAAAAAGATAAGATATCAATAAAAACTTATTTTTAAAAGTAAAATAAATGAGAATTGATTTGAAGATTCCCTGATCCTACCTTCTGGTCAAATGATAATTTGGGGAATGAATGGTTCTTAGTCTTATAAAGTTGAATAAATTCTTTATACAATTTGGAAATGAGACTTTTATCACAGAAACTTGCAGTAAAGAAAGGATCTTTGATTTAGTAAATTCAGCAAATGTAAATTTTAGAGAATTGCCTGAGGCTGACATAGGTTAAGTCACTTGACCATGGTCATAGAATTACCAAGAACAGAATCAAGGTCTTTCTAATTCTAAATCTAGAACTTTCTGCTAAAACATTCTATCGCCCCTCTATTATAACCCCTGTGATAAAATAATACTATGTTTATTTACTCGTAATAAAATGCTGGCCATACAGATTAAATGGCTGCAGCTGGCCACTCACACTAGAACCCAAATTCCCCCACTCCCAGCCCCATGTTATTCTGGAACTTGCTAACAGAAGCTCTTTATACCTAAGGGAGGAAAGTGCTACTACTGTTTCTAGAAAGAAAGCTCTGTTCTGTTCTACTCCCTAGGAAAAGACTCAGGAGGCAGAAGGGGCTGGTTCCTCTGAGCTAGCCCTGGTTTCCAGTCCTTTACTGGTGAATATTCATGAGCTTGTCTGGTTTCCAAGGTGACTGTAAACACGTTGATACAACCCTTGGCTTTGATGGAGACTCACTATCCCAAGTTTTCCCAGCAAAGAGGCAGGGTCAACCTCTCTCTAAGTTACAGCAAACTTCTGACTCCCTGTGGGCTGGGACACCGGAGGTGTGGTGGAGGTGAGGAAGCCCATAGCTGTTGTAGAGGGGGGCTCTATCCTGGCCCAGATCAGGCTGGATGCCTCTGGGGTCCCTACCAGCTCTCAGATCCTGTGATCCTCTGATCAGAGGCCCAGCAGACCCTTGTGGAGTCAGGAAAGGACAAGAAAAGAAGCTGGCTGTACCATCCTGGATGTAGGTGACTCCATCACCAGAGGAGAGTGCCAGATACCAAAGAGCTCTCTCACAAACACCCAAGGCCAGACATCCAGAATGGGGAGCCGCCCTTCTCCAGCATTCCAGAGCGCCACATTAGCTGGCCACAGGAAGCAGTCACCCAGGCCTCTTGACTCAGCCTTGGCCTCAACCCCTTCTCTCCGGAGGATGCCAGCAGGCATCAGCCCCCTCAGGACACAGGGCGCCCAAGCCCGGGAGGCTGAGCAGGCAAACCAGGTCTTTCAGGACAACCTGTGGAGAGAGCTGCTGGAGGCTGAGAATAGGAGCAACAGACTCTGGTAAGCAAAGTCCCCTTACCTTCCTCTTGGGCTGGGATTAAATCCAAGTTACAAAAAAAAAAAAATAGGAGATTATTCAAAGCCCCTCTCCATGGATGCATGCATGGACTCCTGCCTCAACTCCACCTTTCAGAGCCCCTGGCTTCCTCTGAGCCTCCATTCAGGTACTATTTCCTCCAGAAAGGCTTCCCTGATCTCCACCTCAGATTATTTATTGGTCTGTGTGTCAGTAGTATGTACACTTCTTGGGGACAAGAAGTGCCTCCTTTTTGTTCTTATACCCCTAGTGCTCTTGGATCTGTTTGCTGAACAGAATTGTCTAGATCAGCATTTAAATTACAGAATGAGAGATGAGTGGGACAATGTGGGAATTGGGAGAAACTTTTGAAAAGAGAGTGGTAGAACTGGAAAGAGGGAGGGAGTTTACAACTTAGAATCCTAGAACTGGGAGAGACCTTAGAACATAGAATGTTGGACCTGGGAAGGACTCTAGAGATCATCTAGTCCAACCTCCTTATGTTTTAAACTGAAACTCAAGAGCATCACATAATCAGTTATGGTAGATCAAGGTGAGGACTCAAGCTTCCTCATTTCCAGTCCAGTACAATACTCATTTTAATCTCATTTTCTTTTTTTTTAAACACTTACCTTCTGTCTTAGAATTGATACTACATATCAGTTCCAAGGCAGAAGAATAGTAAGCGCTAGGCAAATGGGATCAAATGACTTGCCTAAGGTCACATAAACTAGGACCTGTCTGAAACCAAATTTGAACTCAGGACCTCCCATCTCCAGACCTGACTCTCTACCCACTAAGCCACCTAGCTGTCCCTAATCTCATTTTTTTACAAACCTTTTTTTTTGTCTTAAAGTTCAGAATAGAGCACTGCAAAGTGTTTTATACTACCCATCAACAGTACATATACCAATATGCAAAAATAACTGTCTTGTTTCTTGGTTCATTTTTCATTTCAGAAATTCCTAGCACCTAGAAGGTATGTATGACATGGTAGTAAGAGCTTTTGATTTGTAGGCAGAGCACCCCATCAAAAAAGGAAAGTTCTGGGGGCATCTGGGTGGCTCAGTAGATTGAGAGCCAGGCCTAGAGACAATAGGTCCTAGGTTCAAATCCGGCCTCAGACACTTCCCAACTGTGTGACTCTGTGCAAGTCACTTGACCCCCATTGTCTAGCCCTTACCACTCTTCTGCCTTGGAGTCAATACATAGTATTGACTCCAAGATGGAAGGTAAGGGTTTTTAAAAAAAAAAATGGAAAAGTTCTTCTCATAACAGTAGCTCTTTCTAGATCTCTAGATTCTGTAGTTTGCAAAGCTCAGCACAGGGTTATGGGAAAAGGAGGGTTAGCATTATTATTTCCATTTTACAAAATTAAGATCTGAAATTCCAGGAGGTAGATGTTGTCCAGGGTCAAGGAACTAGCAAAATCAAAGCTGAGACTTGAACTCAGGTCTTCAAAACTACTAGTTAGTGATGCATTCATTCAACAGAAAAACACTTATTAAGCACCAAGCCAGGGCATTTTCCTCTAAGGTCAAAGAACATTTGGCAAGAATTCATTTTGAAGGGGCAGCTAGAAGGTTCAGTAAATTGAGAGTTAGACCCAGAGACAGAAGGGCCTGTGTTCAAATCTGATCATAAAACACTCCTGGTTGTGTGACCCTGGGCAGGTCACTTAACCCCCATTATCTAGCCCTTCCTACTCTTCTGCCTTGGAAACAATGCACAGTATTGATTTTAAGATGGAAGGTGTGTTAAAAAATATATAATTCAGTTTTAATTTCAGGTCTGTCACTTTCTACTCATGTTGCCTTGGACAAGTCATTTCTCCCAACTTCCGTTTTTTTGTTGTTCAGTGATGTCTGACTCTTTGTGACCTTGTTTGGGGTTTTCTTGGCAAAGATACTGAAGTGGTTTGCCATTTCCTTCTCCAACTCATTTTACAGATGAAGAACTGAAGCAAATATTTACCCAAGTTCACACAGTTGGCATAGGTCTGAAGCCAGATTTGAATTTAGGAAGATGATTCTTTCTGATTCTAGCCCTAGTGCTCTATCCAATATATGGATTAGCTGCCCCTAACCTCAAGAACAGAAGGCTTACCTAGACTAGCATATCCTTCTATGATCCTAAGAGGTTCCTATTCTGTTCCAACAGGAAGATTCTGATAGTCAATGAATATTCATTTAGGATTTCAAAGTAGGGCAGGTTTATGAAGAAAAGTGAAGAATGTGTATTCAAGAACAGGAATTAAATACAGAAGTCAGTTACCTTTGTTTTTATTGTCAACATTTTCTGCCAAATCAAAGTAAAAGAGATTTTGTGGAAAGAGTGCTAAGTTTAGCACCAAAGAACCAGTTCAAATACTGTGTTTACTAACAGGGTAACCATATAAGCAAGTCACTAATCCTCTCTAGATTTCAACTTCCTTAGCTAAAAAAAAAAGTACAGAATTGGCCCAGATGTTCTCTGGGATCTCCTCCAGCTGTGAAGCTTAATGTATGAAATAGGCACTCCTTTTTTCTTCTTTTTTTTTAACCCATGAAGATCTGAGATTTCAAACTGCTTGAATTTCTCTATTTTGTATCTGTTAGGATTTCATTTGAGAAAATAGATTTTTTTTTTATGTCAGTAAGAAGAGTTGGCTCCATACAAATGTAATTAGTTAGTGGCCTGGTCTTTTAATAAGATGAAAAGAAGGGGAAGTCTTCACTGAAATGTAATTTAATACATAAATATAAATTAGTTTAGTAAAACATCATTTTAATCCAATGCAATAACCATTTATTAACCGTATACTGCATGCAAGGCTCTATTCTGAGCCCTGGGGACACCAAGAAGCAAATAATAAAATATTACCTGCAGCTCAGAAGTATACATTCTACAGGGGGAATTCTTGTACACACACAATAAAGATAAGGTTATTTAAGGAAAGACTAGAAACTAATAACTGGAGGGTTCATGGGGCTTACAGAGAACATGGTGGAGCTGAAAAAAAAAAAAAAACAACTCATTCCAAGTATGGGAAATAACTACTCCTGGAGCTGGGAGAGAGGGCTTTTGAATTCAATGAGTAGCTATTAGTTCTTAAGCTGGAACACAAGAGTACACTTGGAATCAGACTATAAAGAACTTTAACTGCCAGACTGAGGAGTTTCTACTTTACCCTAAAAGCAATAGGGAACCATTGAAAGTTTTTTGGGAGGGAATGACGGGGCATTTCTCTATATGATGGGTTTTCTCTACACACACACACACACACACACACACACACACACACACACACACCCCTACATAGTATTCCAAAAATCTTAGTGTATTTTATTTTATTTATTTTAAACCCTTACCTTCCATCTTGAAGTCAATACTATGTATTGGCTCCAAGGCAGAAGAGTGGTAAGGGCTAGGCAATGGGGGTTAAGTGACTTGTCCAGGGTCACACAGCTGGGAAGTGTCTGAGGCCAGATTTGAACCCAGGACCTCCGTCTCTAGGTCTGGCTCTCAATCCACTGAGCAACCCAGCTGCCCCACCTTAGTGCATTTTAAAGGTGATATGCGCAAGGACTTTTGGAACATCATATATATGTGTACACATACTTGTATGTGTCTATGCATCTACATGTATGTATATGCCTGTGCATATGATGTAACAGTGGCATGAGCAGAGAACACCTCTGACAGTAGCTCCCCACAGAGGGAGGAATCTAGGAAGCCTGCTTTGAGGACATTCATGATGACATGGAATGGAGATGTCTTAGGGAGATAGTAGAGTATGAGTTGATATTGGGTAATTGGTTTACTCCAATGAAGGAAGTTAATTTATTATGAAAAGTGGAAATAAGAACTCCTATATGGATTTAATGTAACTTGTTTTCTCTTCCCAGGATTCAAAATTGGAGTTTTTTGAAAGACTATGATCCAATGGTAAGATCCATTTATATATGGTAGTGTTATCTACCTTAATGTCTTCCTCCAGTGTATCTTCTTGGGGTGCCTGGATTTTTAACAGCCAAATATCAGAGTCTAAGCTCTGGTGATTTCTTTTAAAAGAAAGATCAAAGAACAAATGTAAAGAAACTAGTTGTAGAAAATGTCAACTATATAGCAAATCAAGTTAGCATAGCCTTAAGAGATTTAGAAAACTTTTAAATGTATATGTATTACAATTGAATAACTTTTGACTCAAAACTGATATGAGATGGCCCTTTCCTCCTCAACTGCTATCAGCTCCTATACTTGGAAGCTCTTCTCTTCCATCTCTGTCTATTACAATCTTACCCATTTATCAAAGTCCAACTCAAATGCTAACTCTTCCATGAAGCTTTCCTAGATAGATGACTTCCCAGAAGTCAGCTTCCACTTTAGACCTCTTCTAGCACTTGTCACTCTTTTATGAGACACTAGATGATGCAGTGGCTAGATTTCTGAGCCTAGTCAGATAGCCTCATCTTCCTGAGTTCAAATCTGCCTCGTATACTTACTTAGTCCTGTTTGCCTCAGTTTCCTTATCTATAAAATGAGCTAGAGAAGGAAATGGGAAACCACTCCACTATTTTTGTAGAGAAAATTCTCAATGAGGTTATGAAGGATCAGACATGACTGAACTGAAATAATGTACTTAAAGTCTATTTTATAATCACTTTGATAAGAGGATCTGTCATATTGATCTTTTTTTTCTTCCCAGCACCCAACACTGCTCCTTGAGCATATGCGTTTGTTGATTTAAATTGGAAAGTAGCTCCCTGTCTATAAAATTGTATTACCAATTTACAGATTATCTCAGCAAGACTATGATTCAAATGCCTCTGTCCTAATACTTAACAATGGAAGCCCATATGAAAACTCAACTTCACAAAGCATCCATTGCTATCTTTGCAGAAAGAAAGTCAGTATTTCATAACTATTTCACTTTACTGACTTAGATACAGTGTGCTCTTAAAGAGCCTGATAAAGTATGGAAATAAGAGAACTAAGAGCTATTTGCCCTAATTCAGGCTATGTGTAGACACAAACATAAATCAGTCAAATGACCACTTAACAATTATTTATTTACTATGTGCAAGGTTCTATGGTTCATGCTGGGGAGAGCAGGATACAAAACTGGTTGGGTTTTTTTATTTTAATTTTGAATATTTTATCATAGTCACATGCTTCATGTTCTTTCCCTCTCCCCCAACCCCCCAAGCCCCCCATAGCCAATGCACGATTCCACTGGGTTTTACATGTATCATTGATTAAGACCTAATTCCATATTACTGATAGTTGGACTACAGTTATCGTTTAGCGTCTACATCCCCAATAAAATCCCCATCAGCTCATGTGTTCAAGCAATTGTTTTTCCTCTGTATTTCTCCTCCCACAGTTCTTCCTCTGAATGTGGCTAGTTTTCTTTCTCATAAGTCCCTTAGCATTGCTCTGGATCCTTGTATTGCTGCTAGTAGAGAAGTCCGTTGTGTTCAATTGTACCACAGTGTATGCAACGTTCTCCTGGATCTGCTCCTTTCACTCTGCATCAATTCCTGGAGGTCTTTCCAGTTCACATGGAATTCCTCCAGTTCATTATTCCTTTGAGCACAATAGTATTCCATCGCCAGCATATACCACAATTTGTTTAGCCATTCCCCAATTGAAGGACATCTCCTCATTTTCCAATTTTTTGCCACCACGAAGAGTGCAACTATAAATATTTGTGTACAAGTCTTTTTCCTTATGATCTCTTTGGGGTATAAACCTAGCAACAGTATGGCTGGATCAAAAGGCTTTTAGCGCTCTTTGGGCATAGTTCCAAATTGCTATACAGAATGGTTGAATCAATTCACAACTCCACCAGCAATGCATTAATATCCCAATTTTGCCACATCCCCTCCAACATTTATTACTTTCCTTTGCTGTCATGTTAGCTAATCTGCTAGGTGTGAGGTGATACCTCAGAGTTGTTTTGATTTGCATTTCTCTAATTATAAGAGATTTAGAACAATTTTTCATGTGTTTGTTGATAGTTTTGATTTCTTTCTGGCTGTAGGAACCTGGGGCTTGTCACAAAATCTTACTGTGCCTGAGCAAGTTTCTAAGGCTAAGTTGCAGCAGAAATATAGGTTTGCATTAGCCATGAGAGATGCTCACCAGATGCTCTCTGCATTGATGAAATAATAGGTCTGTTTTTGTTAAAGATGTGTGTGTGTGTGTGTGTGTGTGTGTGTGTGTGTGTGTGTGTGTGTGTGTGTGTGTGTGTAGGATGACTGTGAAGGGCTTATTATATTCATTTCTTTCTTTGATCTTCCTAATGACCCACTGAGGTAAGCACTCACAGGTTTTTGTTTTTGTTTTTTAAACCCTTACCTTCCTCTTGGAATCAATACTGTGTATTGGCTCCAAGGCAGAAGAGTGGTAAGGGCTAGGCAATGGGGGTTAAGTGACTTGCCCAGGGTCACACAGCTGGGAAGTGTCTGAGGTCGGATTTGAACCTAGGACCTCCTGTCTCTAGGCCTGGCTCTCAATCCATTGAGCCACTCAGCTGCCCCTGCTCACAGATTTTGACAGAGAGGGAAACTGAGGACACAGAAAGATAAAGCAACTTGCCCATAATCACACAACTTATTAGTTGGCCCAAGTTCAAAAATGAGAGAGTATGTTGTATAGAAGGTGATTTGATTATCATTAAAATATTTTTTCTTAGTTTTGCTTGATTGAAAGGCTCAGAGGCAGGATTTGAACCCAGTCCTTCTGGACTCAATCCATATACTAATCCACAAGCAGCATGGTAGCATAGTGGACAGAGCAATGGCCTGGAGTCAGACAGACAGAGGTGCTGGGAGATCAACTGAGATAACAATTATAAGATGCTTATAATGTAACAATATAATATCTTATCACAATGTAACAATGTAACACAACAGCATAACAAAGCTAACGGCATTTCCTGGCATACATTAGGTACTTAATTAGTTCTTGCTCCCTTTGTAAATCCTTTAAGCACTCATAAATATTAGCTGCTATCATTATTAATAGTCAGCATCATTATAATGCCAAAATGCCATGTGATTCTATGTGTCCTTATGTCATGCCAGTATTTTCATGTACATATTTTGTGTAGCATATGAAATGTGGGTTTCTTTTTCAGGGTAATAAAAAGGAGCATCCAAAGCTACCAGAATACATCTCTTTATTTTCTGACACAGTTCCCAGTACTGCTAATCAAGTCATTGGCAGTAGGGTGAATACAGAACTAGGGAAGAAGATAGCAAGCATGGATTTCTTCTTCACTGAAGGAAATCGTAAGAAGAAACCTAACAATGATTTTCAAACCATCTAGAATTCCCAAGAAATATTTTATGCTCTTCCCAAGTGGGCATCAAGTTTAAGGCGAAGCAAATGATGAAAAACAAATCAATGGAAAACAACACTTTCACAACCAGTTTTGTCAAAGGATTTAGCAACCTTCCTGAGCTACATGTACCAAGGCTAAGCTCCAAGGAAACATCATAGAATCATCTGTATAACATTAGAGCTGGCTAGAACCTCAGAGGTCCCTGAAGCCAAACCCTTTGTTTTATTGAGAAGGAAACAAGGCCCAGGGTATGGGCATGATTTGCCCAAAGTCACAGAGCAATTTAGTGGCCTGGCTGGACCTTGAACTCCCCTGATTCCCAGTCTAGTTGACTTGACATCCCAACTGACTGCCTCTAAATTAACTCTGGCCATGAAAGCCTTCCAAAGAGATGTAAACATCCTTTTGTATAAGTTTTCAAGGGTATTATTAACTTGATCTTATTACTGGCCATGTTGAACTGTGGGAGGATTAATGTTTTCTGTTTCCTGGGAGGAAGGTGCTGTTTCTGCCTCTGGGAGATTGGGCCCTTCAAGATTGCTTGGCAACCTGCAGGTGGCACCCCACACCCAGGCATCTCTTAGCAATCAAGCTAACTCTCCAGCATCATAATGAACTGTCCTTGTGTTCTTCATACCAAAGACATGAAACAGGATCTGGAGCCATAAGGAAAATGAATCATAGGGCTGCTTACAGAGGTTCTAAACAATCTTCCATCACTCTTGAATGGTACTCACAGTGGAGGCCCAATTTCTGTGGAGCTCTCAGTCTCGTACTGCCTCTCTGGTAGCATTCAGCCAGGTTGCCTAATCAGCTTGGAGAGTGGGCTTCTATAAATATAACGAGGGTAAGCTGATATGGTGGGTGGGGGTGCCAAAATGGAACAGGGAATAATTCTGTGGATAGTTGTGTAAGAGCCATGAGAGAAATACTGATCACAGTTTCTTTGTTCCTTTTTATTTTTTTTCACCATTTATTCATCTAGCAACATTTATTAAGCTCTGACTATGGTAGAATAGGGACAGGGGAGTGGGGATACAGAATTTAGACAAGACTGCCCCTGCCTCTATAGAGTACCTAAGAACTCTCCATCCTTCTAAAACACAGAGCACCATCAAAACAATATAATGGGGGGGGGGGAGCAGCTAGGTGGCCCAGTGGATTGAGAGCCAGGCCTAGAGACAAGAGGTCCTGGGTTCAAATCTGGCCTCAGACACTTCCTAGCTGTGTGATCCTGGGTAAGTCACTTAATCCCCATTGCCTAGCCCTTAACACTCTTCTGCCTTGGAGTCAATACATAGTATTAACTCCAAAACGGAAAGTAAGGGTTTAAAAACAAACAAACAATATAATGGGTGGTCTAACACTAGCTCAAAGCCCAAGCCTTTACCTACTCACTCCATCAATAGCCAACACCCCCTAAGTCTGTAGAGCCAATAATCACGCTTTCCCTCTCTGAGGCACACCATCATTATTTCAGTCAATACTGAATTTATATAAAGACCGTAACTATATATAGTCCCAGCTAAAATCCTACCTTCTACAAGAAGCCTTTCTTGATCACCCTTAGTGATAGTACCTTCCCTCTGTTGATTATCTTCAGTTTATCCTGTATATAGCATGTTTGTACACAGTTGTTTGCATGCTGGCTCTCCCATTAGACTGTGAGCTCCTAGAGAACAGGTACTCTCTTTTTGTTTTTCTGTATCCTTACAGTTTAGCACAGTGCCTGCCTGGCACATGGTAAGCATTTAATAAATGTTTATTAACTAACTGTGTTTATGTATGCAACTTGAACATTAAGGGTATTGTGTTGTGTGTGTTTGGACTTGATAGTACAATTCTCAAGGTGCAAGACAAGTTGACCTGTGACATAAGGGCTAGCCTGAACAGAAAATTTGGAAACAATTCTTGATTATTTCTTAACAATGAACTCTATAGAGATCATGGGATGCAATGCAGAATGTGATGAAGAAACAAAAATGTTTTGAAGCTCTCAGGCCATCTTTTAAACAGAAGGGTGAAGGACCCTAAAAAATAGCCTGAGAGTTTAATGTTATTGCTACAGGAGTAATGCACTAAATTATTTTCACCATTTGGAGCAGCTGACCAAGATCCTACTAACAGAATTGCATGTTCCTGGTTTTTGTCCCTCCATAGTCTCACCAGCCACCTTGTCCAACCTGGAGAAAATCAGCTCAGACACCCCTCTCTCCAAACTGGTGAATCCCTTCTCTAGATCACTATTTCAAGAAAAAACTCCAGCCAAGGTTTACTCTACTCCTGTCTTACCTGTCATTTCTTTCACAGCCTCAATTTCCTTGCTCCATCTCCACCCGCTACCAATAGGTAACCTAACACCAGCCACCTCCAAATTTAGGAATAATGAACCCTGATCATATTAACTCTGCCATTGTTTCTAAATGAGATGTGCCAATATACTCCTCTATATCTCCATCACCATCCTGTAACTTTCTGGACCTAAATACTTCTCCTAGGATCCTTTAGATATTGTTTTCTCCCATCAGAATGTAAGTTCCTGGAGGCAGCTAGGTGGCTCAGTGGTCTGAAAGCCACGGATGGGAAGTTCTGTGTTCAAATGTGACTTCAGACCCTTCCTATCTATGTGTCCCTAGACAAGTGACTTATTCCCAATTACCAAGCCCTTGCCACTCTTCTGCTCTTCTTTAGAACTGATATGAAGACAGAAGGTAAGGGTTAAAAATAATAATCATAACATAAGTTCCCTGAGGGCAGAGATTGTCTTTGCTTTTTGTTTTGTATCCCTACCTTTGCACAGTGCTTGAAAGCACTTAATAATTTTTTTTCATTTATTCTCCAGAAATCAAAAGATTTATAAATAAGTATATGACCAGAAAAAGTTGTAAATGAATCAGGAAACTTTAGGACACCCCACCCACAGACATGATGACAGACATCATGCCCAGAGAGGGCATGAAACATGAGCAGTCACAATAAAATGACTGGAACATTAGGAAATCAAGTTGAGTCATGTAAGCAGTCAACTCCCTAGCACTTCCTGAATTCTGACTTGGAGCACAAACTCCTTTGTCTGAATCTCTGCCTACCAGTCTGTCTTCTCCCTCTATTCATTCTTATTTCAGTACAGTATAGACACTCTGGTATGAACCCAACCTGACTTTGTGATTTACATTGGCTTTGCTTCCAACTCAGATTTCACCTCCTCTCCCAGGCAAATTGAGCTCCTACCCTATCTAGTCATTCCCCTGCTTCCCAGTGCTTATGTGCCCCACCAAATGGGCAAAAATTTCTCTTTCCTTTCTTCATTCCTTGGAGGAGAATTTCATAGATCACTTATTGATCATTGAAAATATCTCTTCAGTCTAATTCTCTCCTTCTAACTTTGTAGGATAAAATCATTTGTGTCCCCTTGGAGCTCCAGCAGAGCCATACTTCACTCCACAGTGGTATACAAACCTTCTGTGCTACTTTTTTGAAGCTGGTAGTTCTTACAGACTAACATGATAGCAAGAGTGTTGGGAAACCTACAATTCATATTTCTAACTCTACAACTTATTGGCTGTGTAACCTTTGATAAGTCACTTTACTTCTTTAGAAGCATGTCAGTTCCTCTTCTGTAAAATGATATGGTGGAACTAGATTATTTTCAAAGTTCCTTCTAACTCTGACATTCTCTGATCCTACACTATGACCACCATTGGTATGTTTCTTGGATCATGGCAGGAAAGATGTCAACAAAGGCATGAAGTAGGGGTTAATTCTTGTTCAAGACCCAGAGAAAACTCCTAACTATGAAGTAGCCTCCAGCAGCAACTAGGACTTCTTGCTAGAGCCTTATTTTCCATGAGATCAGATCCCAAATGTACTCAGGATTCCAACCAAGCTTGAGGCATCTTGAGTAAGTATGTCTGCATATGTGAAAGGAAACAATTCTAGATTGGAGAAGAGAATTCTAGTGTGGCATATCCTTGTGTATGGTTTTGGGGCAGCTAGGCATCTCAGTGGTTAGGATGCTGGGCCTGGAGTTAGGAAGACCTGTGTTCAAATCCAGCACCAAACACTCACTAGTAGTACAATCCTGAGTAAATCACTGAGCCTCTGTTTGCCTTAATCCACTATATGAAACCACTCCAGTCAGACAAGACTGAGCATACACATTGTTTTGGGGTCACAGACCCCTTGGGAGAGACACATATAGAAGCAACAGGCATATAGGGACATTGAATTCTTCAACCTGTCCCTGATTTCTGCCTTGCCTTCTTAGAGATTGCTAGAAGGAATTTTCTTGAATGAGGCCAGTACCTCTCATCTTGTTTGAGTTAAGATCTGTACCTTACTTCTAGCTAAAGAATACATTTTGTCTTTAGTAATATATTCTTTAGTAATCCTAAGCTTTATGGTTTTTCTGCACCCCACCTGCTCTTTGTTTGAATAAATGGGTTTACTCACTATTTGCTATTTGTGGGGGCCTTTTATGTAACTGATGTTCAATGGGAAGGTGTTAAGCTGGTAAGTATAAGCTAAGGGTTATCTTAAGGACTCCTCCTTAAGAATAACCAAGAAAAGTGGCATTGTGTGCCCCAAAGCATCATACCTCTAGACCAGAGATATTTGAGAAGAGCAGACAGATAAATCTAGCCCGATATCTCTTTTGGAGACTGGAGTAAAGAGTGCCCAGCTTTGGGTTATTACAAGAGCCTGCTTGTCCCTTTCAACCTCCTTTCCCATCTAGCATGCACTGCTCTTAGCTCTGCTCTCCACAGAGATGGGACCAAGTCTCAAAACCTATCTATTCATGCCACCAATGAACCATGTCTATTCATTCAGACCACCTAAATGAACATATCTCACATGGACTCAAACCTACCTTACATTGGAACTGGAAGGAAATGTAAAGAGGATTATCTGCTCCATTCCTATCCTCTCATGTAATAGATAGAAAAATGAGCCCCAGAAAAGGAACATAACTTGTCCAAGGGACACAATCAACTCTCAGACCCAGGTTTCTTGACTCCTAAGCCAGTGCTTTTCCCATTTAAGCAGCACACTGCCTTTCTATCAGGGTAAACATGGGCAAGTCTTAAAGTCAGAAGAATCTGGAGAAAGTTCTGGCAAGACAACTTAGTAAGTGGTTATGACTAAGCTCCACTCCTTTGTACCAATTCTGAGTAGTGCCAAATAAAACAGAATAACAGAAAAAAGGAATGGAGTGGGGAAAAGCAACAGACTCACAAGGAAACTAATGAAAGCCTGAAGAAAGGATTAAATGAAGAGGCCCCAGTATAATAAATCAATACTATCATATAAAAGAAAGCCAAGAGAAATCCCCAAAAGGAAAAAACAAGGCAACAACAAGTGGGCCTCTAGAAGCGAACCTGGAGTTACTATGCCCCCTGTCTCTAATGTGGTTGAGAAATACAGTAAGAGCTCAAACAATTAATTGGGGAGAAAAAAACATTTCTTAAGCTCCTCCTTGTTCAAGGCACCGTCCTAGGTGCTTGATATACTAGCACAAAAGTAAAAGTCTATGCCTCAGGGAGCTTCCTTAAGGTGACAGGTTCTTCCTCTGCCCAAAATATGAGTACAAAGTCAATAGCCTTTGTTGCAGACAAAATACATATTCAAGATGGAATACAGACAGTGATTAAAGAACATTGATCTTGTCTCCTTAGCTTACTTTTTGTTCTGGCTCTAATTCATTTTCTTACCAAAACAGAAAAGAATTGGGGAATGTCTAACCCTAAATTAGGTAGTGATCAGTTAATAGAAGACTTCAATCTCCCCTGGGGATGATAGTGGTTGAAAAGGACAGGAATGATCAAATCTCGGAGACTCCCTGCCAGTATTTTGTTAGCTGGGTGTAGTGGCCACAACTAAGAATTATCACCCTTTCCTTATCTAAGAGAAGTTCTGGTTACTCTGCCCTAGCAAAAAAGAGTTGAGATGGCTTGGGTGGTCCAGAATAAATGAACTAAGAAGTTAACAGCCCAAAGCAATACTCAACAAGAGATTACACTGTACCAAGAAGCTATTAGAGCAATAACCTATTGGGACTATATCCCACAGAGTCACAACAAGACCACTAGAAATCACCAGAGCAATATTCCCATTGGAGATACTGTGGGACCTGCAAAGAGTATACTAGCTAAGACAATGTGCATAGATATTAGTTAACATGACAACATTCCAATAGAGATAGTATACTCAGGGGAAAGCAGGTCCCACAAGAACAATGTGAGATAACACCAGACAACATTAATGATCACGAAGCATCAGACACCTAATTTGCCTCTCGAAGCATGTGCTCTGACTGTGATTTTGCTGCTCTTATAATAAATTGTTCATCCGTGTGTGAGGTCATCTGTATTCTCCATGTACCCTTTGTGTATGATTCCATGTGCCCTTATTCTCCTCGTTGATGATGTGTACATTTCTAGAATATACCCTAGGCTTATAGGGAGCATTTTCTACTTTAAATTTTCTTGCTATACTATTTCATAAATGACTTTCCTTTGAACTTATTGTGTCCTTAAAATGACTAGAGAAAAACTGAACACATACCTAGGGGCTCACAAGCTGTGATTTTAAATGGTTATAGATCCATAGGGTGCCTTGAATGTGGGTTCAATTTCCTAAGCCCTCATATTTGAGAAAGGGGTTCTCCAGGTTCCATGTTTACAATTTATAAGGAGTGGGTTTTTAACAACATTTTTCCTTCTCTCTATTCACACAGTTCTTAACCTAATTCAGGCCCTCGTCATCTCTCAAACAGACTGTGATGAGAGATTCCTAATTAGTCTCTCTGCAGTAAGTCTCTCCACTCTCTGACCCATCTTCCACCCTACTGCCAAAAGTGATATTCCTAAAGCAAAAATCAGACTGCATCATTCTCCTAGTCAAGAAGCTCCAATAGCTTCCTATTCCCTTAAGAATCTAATACAAACTCATCTGGGTAGTATTTAAGGGCTTTAACAACCTGGGTCTGCCATCCTTGAATGGCTTTATGGCACATTATTTCCCTTTACATACAATACTTTAAAGCCAGACTGACCTTCTTGCTATTTCCCAAATATAACGTGCTGTTCCATGCTTTTGCAAAGGCTGTTCCCCATAAATGGAATATATGTCCTTATCTCCTCCACCTCTTAGAATCTCTAACTTCCTTCAAAGTTCAGCTTAAATACTGTCTCCCCTATGAGACCTTTCTTGATCCCTCCAGTAGCTGGTACTCCCTTCTCCCCATTTTATACATTTTTGTGGTTATTGTCATTCAGTTATCTTCTATCATATCCAACTCTTCATGACCCCATTTTGCATTTTTCTTGGCAAAGATCCTAGAGTGGTTTGCCATTTCCTCATTTTACAGATGAGGAATTTGAGGCAAATAAGGTTGAGTAACTTGCCCAGGGTCATACACCTTCTAAGTGACTAAGGCCAGATTAGAATTGAGGAAAATGAGTCTTCCTGACTCCAAGTTGACAGTCTATCCACTATGCCATCTAGCTGTCCTTTTGTACATTTACTTTTTATATATTTTGTATCCACTTATATTTGTATATGTTTCCCAAAAAAATCACTGAGAAAAGGAACCGTTTCATTTTTTCCTGTGTATCTCCACTACCTAGCACAGTTTTGACTTGTAGTAAACAGTTAATACATCTTGATTAAAGTAAATACAAAGTATATGTATAATAACACAAAATGATTTCAAGTAGAAAAGCTAAAAACTAGGTGAATGAGAAAAAGTCTAATCGAGAAGGTGACATTCAAGTCATGTTTCAAAGCAAGCTAGAATTTCAAAGGATCCATTGGAGAAAGAAATAGCAAACCAATCCAGTGTCCTGGCCAAGAAAACCCCATGGAGAGCTATGGTCCATGGGGTCACAAAGAGTCAGACACAATTGAACAACAACAAAGGGATTCCACAAGACTGAGGGGAGAAGGGAGTTCACTGGAGGTTTCAGGGACCACTTAGCCAAAGGAAGGCCTGCTATCTATAAAACTGGAAATAAGATAGCTGAAGGAAGCATTCAAGAGCATGAACCTGAGAAGAGATAACATAAAACAAATGGGAAAATTTCAGCAAAGCAGTGAACTCTCTAAAGTGTAGGATGACTCAGAGACAATGAAAATTGAAGGTGTGGAAGAAGGAATAACAGCAAGATGAACATAATTTGATGTTGGCAACCTCTCTACCCTCTATCATGCCTTTCTTTACCCCTCCTCCTGCCAATCTCCATCCCCTCACCTGGAATGTCCTATTTTCATTCACTAACCTTGATCTTTCTTAATGTTCTAGGCAGCAAATTTGCTTGTTATTATGTAAACACTAAATGGAAAGTTCTTCAAAATGGAAGGGGGAAAACCCTTTATTAGTGAGATACATCACTAGATTTTATAATAGATTAGTTTATATCTCTTGTTCTGGTGGGACAGATTGAAAGCCCCAAGTTCATAGTAATTCTGCCATGTGGAAGTACAGTTATGAAACATATGAATGTCTAGTGATTATGTCTCCAGGAAAAGAGAGAAAATTCTTTAACAATGGACAGGGCTGGGCAGAGGTGAGGATCCCAACCTTGTGTCACACTCTCTACTATGTGGCTGAGCTTTCTTTAATATCCTCATGCTATAAACAGAGGGATAGAAGGAAATGCATGGAAGAGGGTCAACTATAAGGGTATATGAGAAATAAGAGAGATTCATCAGATGTAGTCTTTCACAGAACAAACCATGCTTAAAAACAATTACTAGTCCCAAAATGCTGATCCTGTGGAATGAAGCTCACTCTCCAACAGAATTCTAATCTTCATGTGGGAATCCTAGTCAATCACCAGCAAGCTAAGCAGGATCAAGGCAAGGTCCCAATGCAGAAAAACCCTCATGAGCTAAGCTCACTGAGGTAGCAGCGAATCCAACAAGAAAGTCCTCAACTCCAAGAAGCTTCAAAGCTGAAAGGTGAAGTCCTGAAGCTGAAAACTCCAGGCAATAGGCCCAAAGCTCCAAGTCGATGTCGAAGTCCAAAAGCCCCAAGGAGATGTCCTCCAAAGAAGTCCAAAGGAGAAGATCCAAGGAGAAGTCCCTTGGATGGGAAGTTCAGGACTTTTTATAGTCCTTTTTTCCATATCACTTCTTGTCCCTTCCCCACTTTACAGGAACCAGTTGCAGTCTTTCAATTTGCCTAGCACTGGGTGGTATGATATTGAAATGAAATCTGCCCAGCCCATCCTTAATCTAATCAGCAAAGGTGAGAACATCCCCACTTAATTCACAAGTTGGGAGGTTTGTGACCCATGTGTGATGAATCAAAATTTAGTGACTGTCCCCTGGGCAGTCCTAAGATAAGTGTCTGTTGTGATTGGACATGTAAACTAAGAGGAAGGCACAGGAAGTGATGCAAAATAAGCCCCATTAAAAGAAGAGTGACAACTTCCAGTTCAGTTGGAGTTCAGCTCTCTTTGACCTGGACCTGAAGGAGCTCTGGCTGGGACTTTGGACTCACTCGTTGGCCTGGAACTGGACCTGGAGAAGCTCTGGCTAGGACCCTGAGATCTTGGTGAGACTGTTCTTAAATCTTTCCCTTAGATGAACACGTGGCAAATGAAGAAGACTGACCACCTTAAGCCTCCCTGGAAGTACCAGCCTCCCAAAGGCTCCCTTGATTGGGAGAAACCCTCATCGACAAAACCCTTGTTAACTGACGTTTAGGCTCTCTGGTGGGGACCTCTGGAGCCCTGCCAGAGTAAAGCTAGGGATTGAGTACATAGTCTAGTCCTTTAAGCTAGATCTCTTACTCTACCCTCATCTCATTTCTCTACTTCCACTCTCTCTTTTATAATTTGTAAATAAATTACTAAAATCAATTTAGAATTGAGATTATTTCAATTCTTGGCAACCACACCTTTAAATATTAATATCCAACAAAAAAAAAAACCCTTTTTCCCTTTTACAGGGGAAAAGGAGCAGGCAGTGGCCTCTGGAGTTGTCACTCACTCTAGCAAGTGACTTGTGAATTCTCATACTTAGTGACTGGTAAGGTACTAAGTAGGGGTACTTAGGTTTTTTATTAATTAACTTAAAAGTTGCTGATTGATAGACAAAGAGAGTTTGATTCACTCTTCACATAACCTAGGCCCTCATAGAGTCTATATTTCCTAAACATGGGGAAAAACAGTCTTATTATATCTGCATTACAGCCACAGAGTCTTGGATTTTCTGTAGTACTAATTCAAATCATGAGCCTTCAGTCAATAAACTCCAACACTCATGTTTTTCAAAGCAGGTGGGCCATGAAAAGAGATATGATTTAAGTTTGTTAATTAGGCATAACCAAAATAAATATGACAGGGGCAGCTGGGTAGCTCAGTGGAGTGAGAGTCAGACCTAGAGACGGGAGGTCCTAGGTTCAAACCCAGCCTCAGCCACTTCCCAGCTGTGTGACCCTGGGCAAGTCACTTGACCCCCATTGCCCACCCTTACCAATCTTCCACCTATGAGACAATACACTGAAGTACAAGGGTTTAAAAAAATATTTAAAAAAAAATGAAAAGAACAAAATAAATATGACAGCACAGGGGTAGAAAGTTTATTCAACATTAATTCCACATATATGTATCAAATTATGGATTCCATAACCATGCCTCTTCTCTTGCTTACTCTTCCTGTTGCTGCCCTCAGTGCTGGGGTGTCTTCACCCTGGAGTAGCCTCCTATCCCTGTGGTGTGCTCAAGCTGGACTCTTCCTCTACATGGCTTGCCCCTTTCTTCCATTGGAGACCTGAAGCCTCCATTTTGTGGAGGGTCCTGGCCAATCAGACTTCATTCCCCTTCTAACCTTGTTCCTGACTTTGTGGACATTTAAACTATGCCCTGAATGGAATATTTTCATCTTCTCCCCACCCCTTTTCAGATCCTTTTTGTGTGTTGTCTTCCCTCATTAAAATGTAAGCTCCTTAAGGTCAAAGACTGTCTTTCTTTGTGCTTTTAGTTGTAGCCTTGGCACTTAGGCCAGTGTCTGGTACAAAGTAGTCAATAAATGTTTCCTTCCTTTTTTGCTTCCTTCTTGCCTTCATTTTTCCCCCCAGGTAAAAGAGAGATATTTATTTCTTCCACATTAAAGAAATACTTAAAACACAGAAAACTCAGAAGCACACAATTACAAAGACAAAAATAAAAGCAGTAACTTCTAACTACTATCTACTAACTAACATACTTTTCCAGGAAATTGATACTTAAAACATCAAAGCAAGAATGATTTTATAAGACTCAAGTTCCTCAAGGTCTATGCCTTCAGGGTTGGGCTCTTCCTTTGGTTAGTGGGTGTCTCCTCCAAGATTCCTGTAGTACCTTTGGGGAGCATAATCGGTATTGTTCAGTAGCATCCACTGATGGAAACCAGGAACTCTTGAAGATTCCATCTCATGGGATTCTGTCAGGCACATCATATTTCCTGGCCTCCTAGCCTTGGAGGTACTCTGCAGATGCATGACTCTGTGACTCTTCTGTGCACCCACTGGGGTGAGTCTTCCAAGATTGGCCTGGGTTGGAGGTCCTGCTTCTTGGAAAGGAAGGAAGGAAGGAAGGAATGAAGGAATGAAGGAATGGAGGAATGAAGGAAAGGTTATGAAATGTACTGAGCTAGGAACTGAGGAGGTTCTCAATATAATAATTTATTATTAATTGAGTTAATAATCGTTGGAGAGGGAAATTATATGTACATACATAAATATAATACAAATTAGAAAATGGTGAGTGAATAAAAAAAGCAATATAGTAAGTACATAAGTAGAATATGAGTCAGAATAGCATTTAACTTGAAAACTGAGCTCTGAATCAAAAGTCTTATCCATGACACATACTGACTGTGGCTTTGGGCAAATCACTTACTTGTTGTTGGGAAATTCTCTAAATCTATAACTTGCAGAGAAGCAGCTAATGGGCAATGTTATAGGAAGATGTTCTAAAGAAGCACCCTGAGATCATATGTAACGAAAGATGAAATGATTGAGGAAACAAAGTTTTGATCTCTGGAGCATATTGATTTACTAAACAATGCATGCCAATTGTCCCACAAATCAGGAGCAGACCCCTTACTCAGCATAGGTAGGACTGAACCCTAAATACAGGCAGAGATTTTTATCCATTAAAAAATAATCAAATAAAGCCAATTAATTAAAAGGAAACAAGATTAGATCAACTGATTCTAATTGGATTAAAGATTAGAGATTTTGCAAGTTGTAGGGGGAGAATAAGCAGGTCCAATTCCCTGAATTCAGAAAAAGAGGGATCCCACTCCTCCCCCAGTATCTGTAAGCAAATCAAAGAAATATAGAAGCAATAACTGATCACTATTGGGCCAGTTTTCAGATAAGACATATAGGTTGTTTGAGATGTGCAATAATGAGAAAACTTGATCAGTCTTAGGATCTGACTGTGTTTCTGGTCTCTGTGCTGTTCTCTATCTACTACACCCCTCTTCCTCTTACAATTAAAGAATTATCTCTAGCCCCACTTAAATGTGGAATATGCCTATGGAGAAGGCAAAGGAAAGCAGTGGGCAGTGACTGTCTCTCTTTGGCCCTTATTTGCTTGTTCCTAATTCATAAACTGAGCCACAGATCTTTAGTGAGTTCAAAAACTTAATTGCTTAAAAAAAAGTTCTGGTTGCTGGGATAAGGAGAATGGGTTAATGACTGACTATTATTATTTTTAACCCTTGTCCTCTGTCTTAGCAACAACTCTAAGAGAGAAAGGCAAGGACTAAGCAATTGGGGTTAAGTGATTTGCCCAGGGTCATATAGCTAGGAGGTATCTGAGGCCAGACTTGAGCCCAGGTCCCCAGCTCCAGGGCTGCTGCTCCATGCACTCTGCTACCTACCTTCCCCCAGTAAATGATTATTCCTTTTTTTTTCTTTTAACAGATTTGTGATTTTATCTATAAAGGGAGCTATTAGTGTAATGCTTCTTTGACCCAGGAGGAAGAGAACTTTCTCATAATTTATGGTCTTAGAAAATTGTCTAGGATACAGAGAGTCACACAGTTGATATCTGCAAGAAGCAGAACTTGAACCCAGCTTTTCTTAACTAGTAAAGAGTCAAGCTCTCTCTCCCCATGGCATCATGGCTTCCTCTCAATAGCTGATTATTTGTTGTTCAATCATTTTCAGTTGTGTCTGACTCTTTGTGACTCCATTTGGAGTTTTCTTGGCAAATATATTAGAGTGATTTGCCATTTTCTCCTCTGGCTCATTTTACAAATGAGGACATTGAGGCAAACAAGGTTAAGAGACTTGCCTAGGATCACCTGGGTAGTAAGTGTCTAAGGCCAGATTTGAACTCAGGAAGATTAGTCTTCCTGAAACCAGGTCTGGTATTCTATCTATAAAGTACCACCTGGCTGTCCCACGCTGATTATACTTCTATATTTAAAAATACCTCAAAACAAACTCATCTGTTTATTGAAAATTAGAGGAAGCCTCTAAGATTATGCAACACCCACATCAATGAAATTCTCACACAGTCCACTCAGACCATTTTTTGTCCCTAAAAGTATAGCTGTCTGGTGTGCTGAAAATTATCAATCAGCAGAAATGCCAATAAGAGAAATAAAGTCTCCAAGCCAAAAAGAAACAGGTTTATTGAGAGAAGACCAGCATCACAATAAAGCCGGACCCTGGCAAGACCAGAGACACTGAACCTGAGGACATGGCCCTTTTTATGTATAGAGATCTGATGATACAGTGTCAGAGAAAATCAAAGTAGAATGCACATAAATCTTCCACATGGGCAGGTCTTAATTAATGATGCAAGTACTGAAGAAGCTGGAAAGTACAGAAATCATCACAATGGGTGATAACTCATATCTATTGTGAGGCCTGACCTTTGCAAGGTCTCTGCCACAAGGTTCAGGGTCTGATTTTTGCTGACAATTCTTATCCCTGCGGGGACTCAGTCACCTCCTATGCCTAAGGATGTCTAACCTAAGCCGTTTCTCCTCGCGGATGGGCATCCTCTACTCTTGACTGACTGAATGCCTTATGTCACGCGCCCACAAGCAGCCCTTCACCTTCTGACTGACTGCCTTGTGTCCTACATGCAGCAGGGCATGGCGGGCTTGGTTGATTACAGGCTTACGGTCAAAGTGCCTATCAGCAAGATTTCATATCACCCTAAGCTGTATTTTTCTTAGCTAATTCATAAAGCTAACTATATTATTTGACTATTAACTGATTGGGTTATAAGAGTAATCATAAAGGCTAATACTATTATGATCATAAAGGGGGAAGGAGCTTTCACATTGACACTGGAGGTTTGCAATAGAAGACAAAAGGCCAAGAACCAGAGACTTGGGTTCTGACCAAAGGCAGAGAAAATGCTTTGGAATATTACTATAGGACAAACATTTTCTTGAGCTCAGCCTATAAAGTCCATTGGAAACCTTCCCACATAGAAAGCAGGCTCCTTCTTCTCTCAGTCAGAGTGCGAGGAGTGCCACCCCTCATGAGAAATATCAGCGGTCGGTCGTTAGAGTCAACTCTTTCGACTGCAATGGAGGAAGTTTCTGAAGCCCAGGAGCATTTCTGTCCCAGCAGGTTGAAGTAACAGGAAGCTGCTGGTGACTCCTTATGGAGTCAATTGGGAGAAGCTCCAGAGCAGCCAAGGTTAAACCAGGTTGCAGATTATCAGGTTCACTTGCCTTGGAGAGAGGGTCACTGAGAACTTTCCAGCCCAGGAGATTGCTATAAAACTACTAAATACCAGTCTTGAAGTGGCTGCTGAGCTTCTCTCCTATTGCCTTGGGTTATTTTTTGAATATCAAATGAAGCTCAAAAAAATCATCTTAATAAATGCCTCAGTCTATGTTTCTCTCTCTCTCTCTCTCTCTCTCTCTCTCTCTCTCTCTCTCTCTCTCTCTCTCTCTTGCTCCCTCCTTCTTCTCTCTCTCTCCCTCCCTCCCTCCTTCTTCTCTCTCTCCCTCCCTTCTTCCTCTCTCTCTCCCTCCCTTCCTCCTCTCTCTCCCTCCCTTCCTCCTCCTCTGTCTCTGTCTCTGTCTCTCTGTGTCTGTGTCTCTGTCTCTGTCTCTCTCTCTCTCTCTCTCTCTCTCCCCCTTTTTCCTTCCCCTTCTCTCTCTGTGTCTCTCTGTCTCTCTCTCTGAACCCTTACTTTCTGTCTTAGTATCAATTCTAAGGCAGAAGATCAACAAAAGCTAAACAATCAGGGTTAAATGTCCAAGTTCACAGAGCTAGGAAGTATCTGAGCTCAAATTTGAACACAAATCCTCCCAACTCCAGGCCTGGCACTCTATCCACTGTGCTACCTAGCAGCCTCAGTTAATGTTCTCTTGATAAAATCTCTGAAAAAAAAAAAAGACCTAGGTCCAGTTCCAAGATTTATTAACAGTTTGACTGTGTGAAAGTATTCAGTCTTTCTGAGCTTCAGTATCCTCATCTGTAAAATGGGTATGATATATTTGCTCTCATAAGGAAAACTAGTTGAAATATATTATACACATGTGACTTAATAACAATAGTTCTTTCAGAACTCTAAAAAGGGGAGGGAAGAAGAGATCCCTGACATTCAGATTCAGTGAAGACTTGGGTATAAAGATGGAAGGGGAGGGAAGGAAGGAGGAGTTGGAAGTCAATTAAAAGCATTTGTTAAGCACTGAAAAGAAAGAAAAGGAAAGGAAAAAAAGAGAAAAATTTCTGAGCTATTTTGGTTTCATGATAGAGAATCACAGGACTGAAAGGAATCTCAAGATGCTATTTGAATATTGCATAAGCTTGATGCAATTAGTTGCTTGTTGCTGCACTATTTTTCCTTTTAAAATCTTAGAGAAGGTTTGCTGGGGAGGGAAGGGATGGGGTAGATACATATATGTTTGGAAGGGAATATGATCTAAAAACAAAATGCATTAGTTCTTGAACGAGGAAATTAAATGTCTTCTGATCCAGAAATCTGACCTGATGAGTCATTTTAGAAAAATACATTTCTTTATTTCTAAAGAATTCCGGAGAAGTAGATTTCACAGATTCTCTACAGAAAATCCATTTCTATATTTATCAACCCCATCTGGTAGACAAAGTCTAAAAGCTAGAAAGTAAAGAAGAGAAATGTAGTCCAAGGCTGTCATTTGACAGAGAAGAAAACTGAGATTCAGAGAAGAGACAACTTGGTCAATATCATAGTGAGTAGCAAAGTGGGGCGCACATATCCCAGGTGTGGCAGCTCAAAATAACCTCTGGGATTTTTGCCTCCTTAAGAGACATAGGACTTTTGTGACAGGCTTCTTCTGCTCTAGATTCCCACTCCCTCATTCCTGTCATTGCCACCTCCTTTGCTGGAATCTTTCATGCTAGATCTAAACTTCCATGCATCATAATTGAGGGGCTTGAGCACAGGCTCTTCTTCACTCCTCAGCATCTTGTGACAGCAGAGGTGGGAAACCAACCAGATCACTTCTTAGAGACTCCACTCTTCCCTATAAAAACCATAGACATAGCCTGAGTCACAGAGCAGTCCAAGACACCCCCACATCGAACCACAAGAAATAGTAAGAGTTTGTCACAGGGGACAACTAAATGGAATAGGAAACAGAATGTTGGACTTGGATCAGAAAAATTGAGTTTTAACTCTGTCTCAGGCACTGACTACCTAGGTGACCTTGGGTAAATAATGCTCTGAGCCTCAATTATTTAATCTATAAAATGGGGGCAACAAATAGCAACTAGACAGCTCAATGGATTGAGAACCAGGCCTAGAGACAGAGATCCTGAGTTCAGATCTGGCTTCAGACACTTCCTAGCTTTGTGACCCTGGGCAAAATCTCTTAGCCCCCATTGCCTAGTCCTTTCTATGCTAAATATGAGAATTCTAAATATTGTGATTGCCAATTTTAAAATATTATAGCTTAAGTCAAAATGACTTTTAGCAGCTTTATTTACAAAGAGATGGAAAGAGTGAAAGTGGAAAAATGTAAGAAGAAGGTAGAGGATTGTCTAGCCTACCACCCTAAGTGCTGCTCTGATGTCCAGCTCAGCCCTGGCAGGGCTTCCCTAGGTCCAGTCTCCATGTGGATTTCCTGGTAATCATTAGCCAGAGGTCCCAGTGGTGTCTTCAGCCAGAGTTCCATCAACGTAGCTTCCTCCAAAGCCAAGGCAGGGATCTCAGCCACTCACTCCAGAAGCCAGGAAAAGAACAAATGCTCGCCCATGCTGGTCTCTTCTTTTATGCTTCTTTTTCCTCATCACTTCCTGTCACCTCCTGTCATTCCCCCTTCTTCATAAAAACCAATGGCAGTCTTTCAATTTGCCTAGCACTGCCCAAGGGAGGGGCAGTGGCCTTTGGAGATGTGAGCTTATTCCAATAAGTGACTCGTGAACTCTTATACTTAATGGTAAGGAGGGGTATGTTAAGTTCTAGAATCGATTAGCTGAAAATAGACAAGGAGAGAGTTAATCCTATCTTCACAACAGTATCCTAAAGCACATTGTTCTTTTGGTTCTGTACTACTTCTGGTCATGGGTAGAGACCCATGCAGAGTCACATGTGTTACAGAGTCACATGTGAATGGAGCTCTGGTAACTGCTGGGCTCAGGCTCTGCCCTATGTGCATTAAGGAATATGTGCAATCGAGAAAAGCTTTTTGAGGAAGGTAGAACTTTAGTTGAGACTTAAAGGAAGCCAGGGAAGCAGAAATGTGATGAAGAGAGAGAGACAGCCCATGAACGTGCTCAGAAATGGGGTGTCTTGTAAAAGGAACTTCAAGAAAGCCAATGTTGTTTGATTGCAGAGAATGTTAAAAGGGAAGGAGATATAAGGAGGATGAAAAGGTTAAACCTCCATTCCAATGTGTTTCCCTATATCAATATCCAATTACACTTGGTATCTCCTATTATATCCTCTAATAATTAATGCTTCAGTACCATTTAACCAGTTAATATCAACTAACTCTCACCAATGGGTACTTACTGATAAAAGTATTACCAAAAACCTAAGTTACAAAGCATTTTCCTCCAATACTTGGGGGCAGACCACACTCCCTATGTACCACCAATGTCCCTAGAGAGAGTTGAAATGACCAGTGGGAACATTTTCCCCACCAAATACATTTCCAAATATGGTATCTAAATGGTAAAGCAGATAGAATACTGAAATCAGGAAGACCTGAGTTTGAATCATCATCCTCAGAATCTTATAAGCTATATAACTCTGGGTCAATCAATTAACCTCTACTTGCCTGCTTCCCCAACTGTAAGATGGAAATAACAGCATCTACCTTTGCAGAGTTTTGGACAGAATCAAATGAGATAATATTTGTAAAGCACTTAACACAGTTCCTGGCACATAACAGGTTCTATATAAATGTTTATTTCCTTCCTCCTTCCCTTTTTCCCCCTTTTCAAAAATAGGATCATAGTCTTTTCTGCATGAAGCAAAATGCTCTGGTTCCCACTAGCCACTTCCACCCTCCCTGTATTAAACATATGCTTTAATGTAGGATTATAGTATATATTGTTTGGATCCTTTCTGTTTAGCAACCAAAGGAATTTGATCCAGAACAAAAGGTAAACTAAGTAAACTTGTGATCTTTGCTCTTGGAACAGACAGACCCAGATCATCCTGGTTGTAGTCCATTTTCCTAGGGTGTCCTCTGACCTCCCCTCTTATCACACTGATTTTGGCCAGTTTCCTTGTGCAATCTCTCTACTTGGGAAGCCCAAGGATTCAGGCTTCTGCCCCTGCAGCTACCCCACAGGAGATGATTTAGGCTTTAAATTGCTTTTCTAGGGTATCTCCAGTCTCCTAGTGCTACTGGGCTTAGTATTTTTCCTTACATCATCACTCAGATGGCCTTGATCCCTTATAACAGTCCTTGCTTCAGGTCTTATCTCCCTCTCCATCCTTTATGGCAGTTGTCTCCAAAGTAGAGGCCAAAGAAATAGGGGCTTGATCCCAAGGGATGGGTGATTAATAAATTAGAGGGTGGAAAGATGG
This sequence comes from Gracilinanus agilis, assembly GCF_016433145.1. Taxonomy (NCBI): domain Eukaryota; kingdom Metazoa; phylum Chordata; class Mammalia; order Didelphimorphia; family Didelphidae; genus Gracilinanus; species Gracilinanus agilis. Next base: position 182,765,009 of record NC_058131.1, on the reverse strand, counting down.
TGGCAAAAGCAAATTTTCACCCTTAGTACCATCAGGATTATGATATCCTATCTCCCAAATGTTATCATAGAAGAAGCCTCTGAGCTATGAGAAAGAGCCTGTGAATAATCTCCATTGCCCATCAATGCCAAATATCCTCCCTCCAACCTGGACACACACATGAATTTTCCATTTTCAGTAGGAAAAAATGAGTAGTACAATGAACAACATGACTGGGTTGACATATTTTCTTCCCTTCCAAACCCAACCCTTCTCTGAATTTCCTTATTCCTGTGCTGGTCATCACCATCCTTTCAGTCTTCTGTGTTCTTAACCTCCTTAAGCTTGATTCCTCCCTCATCTCTTAACCAAATCTTGACATTTCCAAATCAGTAACATTTCTCACATCTATCTCCTTTACTCTATTCACATAGTTACCACCCTTTTCCAGGTTCTCATTAATTCTCAGTTGAGCCTTTTAGTTGTTCTCTCTGCCTCATCTTTTCTAGTTCAAATCCATCTTTCACACAGCTATCAAAAGGCTTTTTCCTAAAGTGTAGGTCTATGTCACTCTTAACTCAATAAACTCCAGTGGCTCCCCATTAATTCTAAAACTAAATATTATTTTCTTTATCTCATTCTTTTTTAGTTTCTTTTCTTGTGTAAGTTACATAATGTACATAATTATTAGTAATGTGGTACATTGATAAATAAGATTTATTAATAATTAAATGTACCTATATTGGGGATACCTGCACAAAAATTTTTTTTTCTAAGGGAGACATGATCAAAAATATTAGAGGCCATTTCTTTAAGAAATGGAGAAGCTCAGAGGTGCTTTTCTTTAGTTTTATTGTGTCATATGATGCTCTTCTTTGCTGGAGGGTGTTCCTCAGAGGAGCTGCCTTTGGCTAAAAACTCTCACTCTATCATCTTGGCCAAAAGTTTTTGACTTTTAAGAGACAGCCTCTGTGTTATTTAATCCTTATAACAACTCTATAAAGTAATAGTATTCTGGGAAACTTGGGCTTAAATTAATTGTTATGGTCACACAGTAATTTAGTGATGGATAGGACTACATTCCTAAACTCCTGACCACTGGTCCAAGGTTATAGGTTTCTTCTTCTTTTTTTTTTAACCCTTATCTTTTGTCTTAGAATTGATTCAAGTATCAGTTCCAAGGCAAAAGAGCAGTTAAGAGCTAGGCAATGGGTTAAGTGACTTGCCCAGGGTCACATAGCTAGGAACAATCTGAGATCAGAGTTGAATCTAGGACCTCCCGTCTCATTGAACCACCTACCTTCTCCTGGTCCAATATTACTTCCATCAGACTACTATAACCTGAAAATAGATGGATGGACATATTCATTCAATCTAATTCAACAAATATTTAACATTTATAATGACGTAAAGGTATAATTACCTTTTAACTTCTTTAACATTAGGCACTATTGGATATTATAACTACCTAGCTTGCCCCCAAAGAAGTGAGACAAGGCACATCCATTAAAAAATCACATATTGGTTGGTTTTGCTTTTTCCCTCTTTCTTTTAAAAATTTTGTTTTTATTTCTTTTAAAATCTTTGTACAAAGAGGTAGTTCACTGAATTGGGAAGGTAGAGGGATATATTTAGGAATGAAGGTGATATAAAAACCAAACTATTCAGAAAAATGAGACAAAAATCAAAACAAAAAACTTAAATGCTAGGTTATAATAGCTAAAACTGATGAGGTGGCATAAATAAGGAGAATCAAGGAAATATTCAATCTCACAGTTGAAAGAGACTTCAGACTTATACATGGGAAAAGAACCTTACCTATAACATCAGATAAAATGTCTAAAGAGAGAAGAAACCTACCTTTCAAGTTAATTTCTCAAATTTTAGAATGGTTCTAATCGTTAATAAGTTCCCTAATTTCAGACCTAAATCTATCTCTTCAGATTCTATCTATTGCTTCTAAGGAAAAAAAAGAAAATAGTCCTTCCACTTGATGGCCCTTCAAATTATTGAAAAGTTATGTCTCCCATAAGTCTTGAATTGACTAGGCTGTACACTCTCAGTTAATCCTCTTACAGCATAATCTCATCATCCTAGTCACTCTCCCCTGAACAGTATCTAGTTTAATCTATGTCCTTCCCAAAATATGAAGTCCAGAACTGAACAAAATACTTCCAGTTATGATCTGACCAGGGCAAGCCATATTCCCATGTTCTTTTAGTTGTATTCTGGGAATAAGGAGGATCAAAAAGGGTAAAGGACTATAGCTCCAGATAGATGAGATAATGATTCTGGATAGTGGAGAGAATACCTAATTCTCCAGCTTTTGAAATAACTAGTTACTAAATAAAAAGACATGAGGTGACTAAAGCCAGTGAGGAAGAAGTGAATTTAAAATCCAGACCAACTCTGATAGGTTTCTAATGCAATTGAGCAAATCTCCTGGAACACATGGGCTATTCTTTAACTAAGTTTTATAAACCATCAATGTCTGGTAAATTGTGATGATCAAATTTGCATCTTTATAATGCCTGCTGTTTTGTAGCCAGAATATGATAAATATTAAATAGAGAAAGTTTAAAAAAGGCTTTCCCCGCCTCTTTTCATGACATAAGCCAGCATGTTTAAAAGTCTTTCTTCTAGTCACAAGATGTATCTTTCATCTCTCTTCAAGAAAATCCAGAGTAAATCCATTTGGCTAAATGGATCAACGTAGATATCTGTGGATTATTAGAACACTCTGAACAAGTATACAACTGTGACCCCTTCTGGGCTTTATGAAATGAAACACCCTGTTCCTATATGCTACCTGCTCCCTGGCACCCAGCAGGCTCATCATAAAGACTGTTCAGTCTTGTAGAAAGAGCATGATCAGTTTGGGAATCAGAAGATATCTCCAAGTCTTAGTTTCTCCTTCTGCTCTATCACTTTGGTCATCTCTCATCTCTGAACTAGGTTCCTCACTGCTCAGTTCGAGGAAAAATTATCAAAATAACACAAAATATTTCATTAGAGGTTTTTTTTTTAATTTGGAAAGTTTAATTTAATTAATTAATTTAGAATATTTTTACATGGTTACAAGATTCATGTCCTTTCCCTTCCCTCCCCCTACCCACTCCCATAGCTGATGTGCAATTCCACGGGGTTTTACATGTGTCATTGATCAAGACCTATTTCCATGTTACTGACATTTGCATTAGGTTGCTCATTTAGAGTTAATATCCCCAATCATATCCCTATCAATCCATGTGATCAAGTAGTTGTTTTTCTTCTGTGTTTCTACTCCCAGAGTTCTTCCTCTGAATGTGGATAGTGTTCTTTCTCATAAGTCCCTCAGAGTTGTCCTGGATCATTGCATTGCTGCTAGTAGAGAAGTCCATTACATTCTAATGTACCACAGTGTTTCAGTATATATCACAATATACTGTGTATATTGTTCTCCTGGTTCTGCTCCTTTCACTCTGCTTCAATTCCTGGAGGTCATGCCAGTCCACATGGGATTCCTCCAGTTCATTATTCCTTTGAGAACAATAGTATTCCATCACCAACAGATACCACAATTTGTTCAGCCATTCCCCAATTGAAGGGCATCCCCTCATTTTCCAATTTTTCACCACTACAAAGAGTGTAGCTATAAATATTTTTTTACAAGTCTTTTTCCCTATTATTCCTTTGGGGTATAAACCCAGCAGTGATATGGCTGTCTTTTAAAGTATAGTTCCAAATTGCCATCCAGAATGGTTGGATCAATTCACAAATCCACCAGCTATGCATTAATGTCCCAATTTTGCCACATCCCCTCCAACATTCATTACTTTCCCCTGCTGTCATTTCAGCCAATCTGCTAGGTGTGAGGAGGTTCCTCAGAGTTGTTTTGATTTGCATTTCTCTAATTATAACAGATTTAGAACGCTTTTTCATGTGCTTATTGATAGTTTTGATTTCTTTATCTGAAAATTGTCTATTCGTGTCCCTTGCTCATTTATCAATTGGGGACTGGCTTGCTTTTTTTGTACAATTGATTTAGCTACTTATAAATTTGAGTAATTAGACCTTTGACAGAGGTTTTAGTTATGAAGATTTTTTCCCAATTTATTGCTTCCCTTCTAATTTTGGTTGCGTTGGTTTTGTTTGGGCAAAAACTTTTTAAATTAATGTAATCAAAATTATTTATTTTACATTTTGTAATTTTTTCTAACTCTTACTTGTTCTTAAAATCATTCCTTTCCTAAAGTTCTGACTAATATACTATTCTGTGTTCAGCTAATTTGCTTATAGTTTCCTTCTTTATATTCAAGTCATTCACCCATTCTGAGTTTATCTTGGTGTAGAGTGTAAGATGTTGATCTAAACCTAATCTCTCTCATGCTGTTTTCCAATTTTCCCAGAAGTTTTTGTTAAATAGTGGATTTTTGTCCCAAAAGCTGGGATCTTTGGGTTTATCATAGACTGTCTTGCTGAGCCACTTACCCCAAGTCTAGCCAATACCATATTATTTTGATGACCACTGCTTTATAGTACAGTTTAAGATCTGGTACTTCTAGGCTACCTTCCTTCACATTTTTTTTTCATTATTTCCCTTCATAATCTTGATCTTTTGTTCTTCCAAATGAACCTTGTTATAGTTTTTTTTTCTATTTCAGTAAAAAAGTTTCTTGGTAGTTTGATAGATATGGTACTGAATAAGTAAATTAATTTGGGATTGTCATTTTTATCATGTTAGCTCAGCCTATCATGAGTAATTAATGTTTTTCCAATTGTTTAGATCTAGTTTTAATTGTGTGGAAAGTGTTTAGTAGTTATGTTCATATAATTCCTGTGTTTGTCTTGTCAGATAGATTCCCAAGTATTTTACATTGTGTAGGCTGATTTTAAATGGAATTTCTCTTTCTAACTCTTGCCGCTGAGATATGTTGGAAATATATAGAAATGCTGACAATTTATGTGGGTTTATTTTGTATCTTGCAACTTTGCTAAAGTTGTTGATTAGTTCCACTGGCTTTTTAGTTGATTCTCTAGGATTTCTTAAGTATACCACCATATCATCTGCAAAGAGTGATAGCTTGGTCTCCTCATTGCCCATTTTAATACTTTAAATTTCTTTTTTTTCTCTAATAGCTACTTGTAAGGATGGGATTTGTACAAGGGAGATGGGACCAAAGGAGGCAGAGAAGGCAGTTGTTGACAGTTGCTGACAGTTGAGACCAGAGAGGATTCTGGGAATTTACTCAGAAGAAGAGAGAAGAGGAGAGGTCTTCTGGCAGAGGACTGGGAAGAGGGAGAAGGTGGACATCCCAGCTCAGATACAGTCCTGAGGGTTTCCTGAGGAACTTTCTTTCAGAAATTGAAACCCTGATTCCCTGGTCAAAGCCATTCCAACATATATCACCCATCAAGACTTCACCCATAGAGTTAGCTAAGTTTTTGGACTCCATATTGAGAGCAATCTCTTACTCTCCTTCACCCATTACCCAACCTTGCTGAGAGATCCCTTTCAGTCAAAACTTACAATTATAGAAAATGATAGAAACAGGGAAATATAAATAGGAGAAGAGGCAAGGGGAGAAGCTTAGGAGTGGGAACCATTAGGGTTCCCACCCAAGTGACAGACCACATAGGAATAGCAAAGAGGGCACCCCAAAATCCCTCTGCCCTTCACCCCTTTCCTCAATCCCCAATTTGCGAAAAATAAAAAGCCATTTAACAGTCAGATAGCATTCCAGAGTGATTGAGAGACAATGAGGGAGAGGGGAACCAAGCTTGGTCTGGCTGCCTCCATCTTGAAGCCAGACCACACACTGTGAAACTGACTGACCTCAGGGGAGGTTTGTGTGAACCCTGTCCTTATTCAGGACCAGATTGGTGTACCACATACCTCCTCTTATAGGGAAGCCTCATTCCCGACTCCTGTGGAGCTACATGACCATCCAGGTCACCCAGTTTTGGGGTGACACCCCCCTAAAGCCTCCCAGTGTATATTCAGCACTAGGGGAGTGTTGGGAGAGAGACTCACCACATAGACTTTCTCTATCTCCCTTCTATCAAATATTGGTTAAAGGCTCTTTTAATTGTTACAATTTTGGCAGAGCCAGCTTAGGTAAAGTATCTAAGTAATTCACCATTACTAGGCCAGCCCATTGGGATTGTGATTTGCCCAGGATCACATAGCTAATAATATGTATCTAAAGCCACATTTGAACCTAAGATCTCCACTTCAGACTTGGCCTTCTATCCACTGTGCCACCTAGCTGCCCCTGAATCATATATTTTTTTCCCCATTTTTTACTGTCATGCAAAATACACTTCCATATTGGTCTTTGTTATGAGAGCAAACTCATACAAAAACAAAATCCCAAAATAAAATGAAAGATACACTGATGTGAATGATAATTCCAACAGTTCTTTCTCTGGCTGAACCATATATTTTTTTAAAACCAAGAAGAATCCATGTAAATTTTTTTAAATATATAGATTCAGCTCATGGATTTTCCCTTTTAGTTTGGAAAGAGGGCAATGGGTGGATTTACAAACTTGGTTATTTAGTTTTTTTGTTTTGTTTTGTTTTTTGCATTCTTGACCTGTCAGACTCTGCCACCCATTTGGAGTTTTCTTGACAAAGAAAGGTTTGTCATTTCCTTCTCCAGCTCAATTTATAGATGAGGAAACTGAGGCCAACAGGGTTAAGTGCCTTGCCCAGCTTCTAAATGTCTGGGCTGGAGTTAGACTCAGGTCTTCCAGACTCCAAGCTCTCCACTAAAATACTTAACTGCCCATCGGTTATAAATGTAGCGGTAATTACAAGACAAAAACTCGACCCATAGGCAAATTTCTCTGGGATGTGGGTGGTGAGTGAAGTTTATTAGGGGAAGAAGCCAGGAAAAGGAATATTAAATTCTGCTTGATTAGATCTTTTTTAAAAATTTCTTATTCAAAGATATTTTATTTTATCAATTATGTGTAATTTTCAACATACATTTCCCAAAATTATAAGATCCAAATTGTCTCTTCCTCTCTCGTCCCTTCTTCATCTCAGAGATGGTAAACAATCTGATTTGGGTTATAAATGTATTAGCTTGATTAAGACTTAAGCAAATTAGAATTAAAATCAATTTTGGTTTTAGAGTAGTAAGGAAGTAAAGAGGTTATTACCCTTTGCATGCAGTTCATGATACTGCCAAGATTAATGCCTAGTATTGTGATGGGGAGATTAAACTTTAAATTAGCACCCAGGCTGCCAGATTGACTCTAAAGACCTAAGAGTTCCATGATGGAATGAAGCTGGGATTTTGAAAAGGTGTAGGAATTTGACCAAGCTTGAGGAAAGGAGGTTTTATGGCTGTGTGGTCCAGATTTTGCCAACTTCCCAAGGAAGCTGTCAGTGTGGGATACTCCTGAGAAGAATATTCTTCAAGGAAACATTGTGGCCTAGGTTGAGGAAAGGACTGGGTTATCTGTTGGTGGACAGCAGATCAATTTTCCTTACTCCCTGGAGTCTGTTTTGAATTAACTGGCTGCTTTTGAACTTGTCCTGTAACATCTTTGACCAGCTTGGAGCATCTCTGAACCTGTACTATGAGAACCTCTCTTCAGCCCCTCACAGTTTAGTTAGAGACCAACTTAATTAGAAATCTAGTTAGTTAAACTATTAGGCTATTCTTTAGAATAAAAATACCCCTCTTCCTACTTCCCTCAGTTATTACAAATAAACCCAGTTTCTTAGCACTTCTTGTCTCTTCTTAGTTAAAAGAACCCACTTCATTGGTTTTCCCTGGTTGGCAGGTTGGCAGTTACTAGCCAACTGCTATTCCCAAACCTCATATCCCTATTAGGTTTACCTGTATTCCTCTGTCTGTCTTTCCCTTGTGAGGTGTGGGTGTGTCCCAGTTTATTATTATTCCCCATTCCCAATATTATCTTTTTTCAGTATGAAGAGAGGACTAACTCTCCCCTTGCCTATTTTTAAATTAATCAAAAAAAACAAAACAAAACTGAAAACATTCCTACTTAACACTAAGCAGGGGAGGTTTGCAAGCCACTTACTAAAAGTGGGTGAAAACCCAGAGACAATTGACTACCCCCTGGGCAGTGCTAGGAAAATTTAAAGACTGTAATTGGTTCCTGTAAAGTGAAGGAAGAGACAGGAAGTGATGTGGAAAAAGGATTATAAAGGGTCCCAAACTTCCTATCCAGGAAGTCTTGGGCATGAATCTGGGGCTTGGAGGATCTTGGACTGGGACTGCAGCTTGGAGGTAAAAATTTGGACTTTAACCTGGGACTCTGGCTCTTGCCTGCTTCTGGTAAGGCTGCTCCTGGATCTTCTCCCTTTGGAGCTTTGGCTTGGTTGAGTGAAAAGCTGACCTTCCTTTCCTGGCTTCTAGAGAGATTAGTTCTGGAGGGGCCTCCTCTTCTTGGAGGAGGCCATGTGGGTTGAACTCTTGCTTAATTCACCACTGAGTCCTCCAGCTGAGGACTGTGTGGGTTGAGCTGGTGACCAGAGCAACACTTAGGATGATAAACTAGACTTCTTACTCTACCCTCTTTTACATTTCTCTACTTTCACTCTTTCCACCTCTTCATAAATAAAGCTACTGAAAGTCATTTTGACTTGAGCTATAATATTTTTAAATTGGTGACCACAGTACTCTCTTAGAATTCTCATATATTTAGTCAAACCCTTAATTTTAATTCCTTGCCTAGATTTCTCCTATACGCATCATGGTGAGCCTATGGCATGCATGCCGAAAAGGGTGACTGCAAGCATACCCTCTCTGTGGGCATGCTTGCAGTTGCCCACCAGAGTTCATTACTAGAAATCCAAAGGGACTCAGGGTGGAGCTATTCCCCTCCCTCTCTCCATGCACCTGAGGACATTCCTCACTTCATCTGTGCCTCTGCCCAGCAGTCCAGAGGGAGCTCTTCCTCCCTCTCCTATCTGGAGTAAGGTGCTGGGGGAAGCGGAGTTCACATGCTGCATGAGGGCACAGTACAGATATCAGCCTGTTGAGTCTGTGGTGAAGGTGATTCCAGTGGTGGGGTTGGAGAGGAACCAGTTTGAGGGGAGCATAGTTTACAGCATGGCACATGGCTGGAGGAGAGCAGGACTTAAGGGGAATGGAGCACTGTGGCCACTCTCCTCCCCACTTTCCACATGTGCCTCTTATCACCTGCCCCTCTACCCAGCAGCCCAAGGTAGGGGTTCCTCCTTTCCCTGTCTGAGGTAAGGGGGAGGTTGAGGTAGAGGGGCACTAGGTTCCTGGTTGGGGGCTGCATGGCATTCAGTCTTTTTTTTTTTTTTTTAAACCCTTGTACTTCAGTGTATTGTCTCATAGGTGGAAGATTGGTAAGGGTGGGCAATGGGGGTCAAGTGACTTGCCCAGGGTCACACAGCTGGGAAGTGGCTGAGGCCGGGTTTGAACCTAGGACCTCCTGTCTCTAGGCCTGACTCCTCCACTGAGCTACCCAGCTGCCCCAAGCACTCAGTCTTTAAAAGGTTTGCCATCACTGTCCTATACCATCCCAATGTAGTGGCGTTCCCTAACTCACTAGCAAGGACTTTCTCTCCCTGGAGGCCAGCTAGTGGGGAAGGAGGAGATTCTGAATCTTTGCTCCTTTAAAGGCTTTTTCTGAAGGCCTGACCTAATTCTACTTGGGAGAGGCAGACAATTTCACCTTCTCCTTCTGACTAGAAAGCAGAGCATCTACCAACATTTCCATCTTTTAATCATCTAAGCCCTCCCTGGGAAGGAATTATTTATTGATCAATGGGTACTGTACTGGTAGTAAAGTGAAATACTGTATCAGTTCCAGATTGCCAAAAGCGAAGGGTGGCCATGGGCCTGCCTGTGTCCATTCCCCCCACCCCCTGCCACTTCTGGGACCTATACTGATGCCTTTGGGGGATTATGTTATTCACCCTTGCTTCTGGAGCCCACACTGCTACCTATTTCTACAAGTCTTTCCTATATTTGCACATTCCTTTCACTGTGCTACATCAGTCCTAAAGGAGAAACAACTTCCATTCTCCTTCTGAAATGAGATTGGGAACTGTAGATAACTTCTGCCCTGGGGCTAGAGGAGAGGTACCAAAGAGTCAGCCCCACTACTGATGCCTACCACTACCCTACCATGTGTGCCTCTGTGTGACCCTGGGCAAGTCACATAACCTCTGTATGTCTCAGTTTCCTTATCTGTAAAATGTGAATAAGATAGGAGCATGAATCATGTAAGCATGTTAAAAATGAATATTAATAAATGTTAAAAAATGTGAATAAGAATAGCACCTACATTCCAGCTTTGTTATGAGGATAAAATAAGATATCTATAAAGTCTCTGACAAACCTAAAAGTAAACACTAGCTTTTCTATACCAAGTGGCTGAAGAAAAAAAAAAAAGGTTGATAGGGCAGCTAGGTGGCTCAGTGGATTGAGAGCCAGGCTTAGAGGCCCCAGGTCTTAGGTTCAAATTTGACATCATAATTCCTAGTTTAATGACTCTGGCAAGCCACTTAACCCCTTTATTTATTATTTATTTTATTAAAAATATTTTTAGTTAAAAAATAATCTTTACTTTGGGGGCAGCTAGGTGGCTCAGTGTATTGAGAGCCAGGCCTAGAGACAGGAGGTCCTGGTTTCAAAGCTGGCCTCAGACACTTCCTAGCTGTGTGACTCTGGGCAAGTCACTTAACCCCCTTCCTGCTCTTTTGCCTTGGAACCAGTACACAATATTGATTCCAAGATGGAAGGCAAAAGTTTAAAAAAAAATCCTTATCTTCTGTCTTAGAAAGGATGGATTCTAAGGCAGAAGAGCAGTAACCTCTAGGCAATTGAGGTTAAATGACTTGCTCAAGGACCACAAGGCCAAATTTGATCCCAGGTCCTACCAACTCCAGACCTGGTACTCTATCCTTTGAGGCAACCTAGTTGCCCTGATTATAGTATTTAAAGAAAACACCTTGTGGTTCAACCCCTTCGTTTTATAGGCGAGAAACCTGAAAAACAGGGATGGGATTGTATTGGTCTAAATTCACATGGGTCATAAGGAACAGAGCCAAGACACTAAACCAGGTTTTTTTCCTCTGAATCCAATGCTCTTTTCATACCGCCTCTCTGAACTTCCATTTTCTCATCTCTAAAATGGGGACAATAATCCAGCTCTCTCCCAGGGTTCTTGTGAAATAAAGTACTTTATGAACTTCAAAGGACTAGACAGAATAGTAATATTTATATTATAATTACATAATATAAAACATATTATATGTGATATATTATTGTAATTATGTAATAATCAAACAAATGTTTTAGAAACTTAATTGAATCAATAATTCAACAAATATTTATTAAGTGCCTACTATGTACCAGGTGCCAGAGATACAAATATAAATAATGAACCTTCCTGCATGGCAAAATATTTCCTTGGCTCTAGGTCACAAACGTAGAACAAAGGGAGCGAAGGTAAGAATATTGTTGTGGGGAGGAGATAGTTCTCTCCCTGAGAACTTTTTATTTTCTCCTGGACCCTCTTTCTCTTTCCCTCTGCCCCTATAGGACTAAGAGGGAGAGAAGAGTTAGACAGGGGAAGCACAAGGTATAGGCAGCCACCTGTCCTTCCTTAGAGCATCACGGCGTAGAAAGCGGACTAGATTTGGAGTCAGGAAGACTTAGTGGTGCAACCCCAAGCAAGGCGATTAATGGCTTTGGGTCTCAGGTTCCTCAGCCGGGATGGGATAGGCTTGCCTCTTAAGGTTCTTTGGAGCTCTAAATCTGTGCTCCTCCCAACTCAGCACTGCCTTTTTGCTCAAAAGTGACTCAAAAGGCTCTCACTATGCCTCAGTTTCCCACTCACAAAACGAGGGGGGCGTGTACTGGTTGATTTCAACATCTCTTGCAGCCCTACCTCGAATCCAACCCTCCAACAGTAGAGCAGGGAAAGGCGGGTAAGGAGTGAAGAGTGGGTTACACTCCCTTTGCAACTGCCCCAGAGCTTGCAGGGAAGGCGGCCTTCGGGGCGATCCACCACCTCAGCAGCTCCGTACTGGCTGTACTGGGCGGCTCCGGAGGGGCGGAGTCACAAGGGCGGGGGCTGGAGGACGGTACAGCGACCGACAAGAGGAAGGCGGAAGGAGACCAGGAACAGAAAGCTCATTTTCCTAAGTGGCGCGGGAGTGAAATCCTCGGACCCGGCGCGAAATCCTCGGACCCGGCGCAGCCATGGAGGCGGGGCTGCTCTTGCAATTCTGCAACTGGAGCACACTAGTAGTGTGCGTGGTCATCAAGTTCCCGCAGATCTTCGCCCTGTTTTCCGCCAAGAGTTCGCGGGGGGTCAGCCTGAAAAGTTTGCTTCTGGAGCTGACTGGGTAAGGATGGAGGGCAGATTCCCGGGACCAGGGGCGGCCGAGAGGTGCCCTTGGGTAGAGAACTCTTCCACGACTTTGAAGGGTTCGGCTTTTCCTGCTTTTCCCCTACTAGGAGCACTGGTTGGCAGACTTGGGCTCTGTTTAAGGTGGGGGGACCCTACAGTCAGAATTGTCCAAGAGTGGAATGTGCTGTCCCAAGTGGCAGTGAATTTTCGGTCACTGGAGGTCTTCTAGGGGAGATAGTTTATCCGTTTGAGATTGAAGGATAAGCATCATCCCCTCATTCTCCCCTGAACCCAGGGGGCGAAGAAGATGAGTCGGGGGCCCAGGAAGGAGAGAGCCTGAGGCACGGAGCCTGGGAGCAAGTCCTCCAATCTGCTGTTTGTGGGAGGTTCCCTGGAGCTAGTTCGAAAGTGGGTGATTCTGGGTGTGGCCAGCCGCTGCGTGCTCGCGCTGCTCAGCCTGTTCTGCTTCACTTAAACTTGAAGTTCTGGGTACTTGTGACAACTTATGGAGTATAGACCTGGTGATGCTAGTTATAGCTCTGGGAACTGATGAGTCATTTTACTTTAAGGATCTTCAGTTTAGGCATCCAGCAAATTATAGTTTCCATAGTAATTAATTTAATTCGCTTAAGTGCTTGGCAGATAGTAGGCGCTTAACAAATAGGTACTTTTTTGTTGTTATTGATGAATTGGGTGTATAAAGACAAAACCCAAACAACTTTGCTCGCTAGACTCTTACGTTCTATTTGGGGACTATTAACACATTTACAGAAAAGTCTTGGGCAACTCTTTTAATACTTTTGGGCCTCAGTTTCCTCATTTGTAAAATTGGAGGCTTAGACTAGATCAAAGTTCTAAACTTGGAGACTGTAGACTTGTGTTTGCTTCGTAAAATGTTTTGGTAATGGTAATTCGGCATTCTTTTGTAATCCTATATTTTAGCTTATGTATTTTAAAACTTTGAAAAGGGTTTCATCTGGCTTCAGCAGGTTGCAGAAGGGGGCATGGTACTGTAATAGTTAAAAGAGTGGTCGCCAATTTGTAATAATTAAAACTAAACTTATGAGGCTGTTAGTAGCTTTAACAATTTAGTTTAATTAAAATGGAGGTATAGTAAAAATAGGAAAACGTAGAAAGGAGGTAGAGAATTGTCTAGCCTTAACATCCTAGAGTCTGTCTTCAATAAAAGTCACCAACGTCCAAGTGTATCTGAATCTCAATCCTCTCCCCATTTCCTTTTGGATCTCAACTTATAAGAAGTATTCTTCTTCTACTAGCTCTTCCCCAGGAACCAATCACAGTTCCTCAATTTGCCTGGCACCACCCAGAGGGGGCAGTGCCTGTGGGATCAATTTCCTGTCTCATAGGGTGTTTGTACTTGCAATCAATGGTAAAGGGTCTTCAAGTTTCTGACTCATTACTTCAAAGGTTGCTCATTGATTTAAATTTAAAATAAAGGGAAGGGAAGTCCAAATCCCTGATTAATTAAATCAAAATACAAATTCCCTTCTCACCAAACTAAAAAGGTTTAAAATCTTTGGATTAGGTTGTCTCTGCAGTCTCTTACTCTGCATCTGTGGTATAAATAAATACAAAGTAATTTGTAAATACCAAGAGAGTTCTGGCTTTTGGGAAAGGGGAGGGAAGATGGCTTGAAAGAAGAGTATTTCTAGGAGATGGGGCTGAGGAGGCAAATGTATCCTTAGGGAATGCATGGAAGTGAGACCTGAGCATCAAGTTTGGTGAAAGAACATTAAGCCATCTTGATGGGAACACAGAGTCTCCAAAGAGGAGTAATCAATCAATAAATGTAAGTACTGCAGTGCCAGGCATTGTGCTAAATGCTGGGGTTGCAAAAGAGGCAAAAGACAGTCCCTTCCCTCAGGAACCTCATAACCTCATAATCATAAAGGAGTAGTCCATGAAATAAGGTCAGAAAGTTAGGTTGGAGCCATGATAGGGAATACTTCTCCATGTATTAGGTTTAGGAGATTGTATTTAGGGATCTCTCTGAGTAGGGAAATAACATGGCCAAAGTTGTATCCTAAGAGATTGCTTAGGGTCCTCTATAATTTATTTTCAACTGGTTCCACCTTGTTTCACGTTCCCTTTGCCCACTTTGCTAGCCAAATTGGACTACTACTCCCAGCTCCACATTTATTTCCCTATTTTTGTTTTCATACAAGTTGTTTCTTGCCCTTGGAATTTACATCCTCAACTGTGCCTTCCAGAATCATTTAAGATTCTTCTGATGCCACCACATCTTTCTTTGGAATCTTCCACGATTCGCCAAGTTGTTGGTATTTTCCTCCTCTTAAAAATTTCCTAGGCTACTTTTGATCTCTTTCTTGTTCTTTTCACTCATCAACTCCAGTGGATTCAATTATCATCTCTGCTGATGATTTTGAAATCTATTCATCCAGGCCTAATGTCTCTGCTAAGTTTCAATCTCTCATCTCCAATTGCCTTTTAGATATCTTGTCCTGGATGTCCCATAGATATCTTAAACTCATCATGTTCAAAACTAGACTCATTATGGCAAACTCTTCCTATTTAACTTCTCTATTACTGTTGAGGGCTCTTTCAGTCAACCAAGGTTCACGTACTAGGTGTCATACTCAAATCCTCATCATCTCTCATCCCCCAAATCCAAGATTTTGCCAAAGTTTGGTTTTACCTTATGACATGTCTTGAATATTACTCCTCTTTTCTGACATGTTTGCATGTTGTCTTCCCCCATAAGAAGACTGAGTTTCTTGAGAATGGTGGTTGCTTTTTGTTTTTGTATTTGTCTCCTTGTCTTAACACAGTTCCTGGTACTGTTGGACATGTCCTATAGACAGCTTAAACTCAACATGTCCACAATTGAACTTATTATCCCTCCTCACCCAATCCTTCCCTCTTCCAAAATTCCCCATTACTCTCAAGGCTACCACCATTATCCAATTCATCCAAGTCACCCAAGCTCGAAGCTCTGTTGCTATTCTCAGCTCCTCCATCTCACCTTCTGTATCTAATCTGTTGCTACATCCAGTTGTTTCTTTTTTCACATCTCTCATAAATGGCTCCTTTTCTCTACTTCCACAGCTATAAACTCGGTTATAGGTCCATATCACCTTATGTACACACTATTCTAATCACCTATTGGTTGGTTTCCCTGTGTTGTTTTCTCCCTACTCCAGTCCATTCTCCACTCTATTGCCAAAGTAATCATCCAAAAGGGAAAGTCTAAAGACCAGTTATTTTTTGTGATCTCCAGGATCATATATGTTTGGCTTTTGAAGCCCTTCACAGCCTGGTTCCTTCTTTCCTTTCCAGTCTTCTTACCCCTTATTATTGTCCACATTCTGCTTCCTGATTATGTCTTTTAATACTGCCTGTCCCCCTTCCTTCACACTTCTGCCTTCTGGCTTGCCTGACTTATTTTAAGATTCCGCACAATCCCACCTTCTGCAAAAGACCTTCTCCCCTCCCACCACCAATTGCTACCTACCTTCCCTCATAAATCACCTCCAAGTTACTTTGTAAATTTTTAAAAATCTTAAAAAAACAAACAAACAAAAAACAACCCTCAACTGTCTTTTGATACTAAGTATTGTTTCCAAGGCAGAAGAGTGGTAAAGGCTAGGCAGTTGGGGTTAAGTGACTTGCCTCTATACCCACACAGCTAAGAAGTGTCTGAGGTCATTCTTGAACCTGGGCCTTCCTGACTCCAAGTCCAATGCTCTACCCACTGTGCTTCCTAACTGCCCTGTTTCATATATATCTTGAATGTACATAGTTGTATCCTCCATTCGAATGTGAAAGGTAGGACCTGTTTTGGGTTTTTTAGTATCTCCAGGGCTTAGAGGGTGCTTTGCCCATAGAAGTGCTTCACAAATTGATGTTGACCTGTTTGAAGTCAGGGGTATTTAATTTTTGTTCACAGTGACTTACAAATAGTAGGTGCTTAATAAATAATTGTTGCATTGAATTGGACTGGAAGGATTATAGTTTCCTAGATCTAGAGAGAAAATGGGTCCAAGTCTAGGTTCATACCCCTCATTTTCCAGAAGAAGAAACTGAGACAAAAAGAGGTTAATTGACCTGTCCAGGGTCACAGGTAGTAAACAAGTTTTGATCTCAGATCTTTTTGACTTCAGGGACTGAACTCTTTCCACCATACCAGGAACATAGACTAATCTACATCCTCAAGGGGAAACTAAAACTAAGAGAGATAAAGTGACTTGCCACAATGTCACTTCAGTGACAGAAAAAGGTCTAACTATCAGGCCTTCTGGCCAGTGCTCTTTTCATCATAGCATCCCATCCCCCTGTCATTATTGTTGTTGTTCATTTGTTTTTCAATCTTGTCTGATTTCTCATGATCCCATCTGGAGTTTTCTTAAGAGATAATGGAGTGGTTTCCTTCTCCAGCTCATTTTGCTGATGAGGAAACCGAGTCAAGTAGGGTTAAGCAACTTACACAGCTAGTCTGAGACAAGATTTGAACCCAGGAAGATGAATTCTTCCTGATTCCAGGCCTGGCACTCTATCCACTCTGCCCTGAGCTGGCCCTAGTCAATAGGTACTGTTACTGCTAGTGCTGGGTGTCATAGGATATTTAAAGGTCTCCTGCCCTTGAGAAGCCAAGGACTTGATCTGGGGTGCAAGATACAGAAACATGAGGTATATCAGAGAATAAAAAATTCAAGGAAATCTATCAGCAATTCCTACCTACTTTCTGTGATACCTCTTCTAGCTGCTATTCTACAAGACCAACCTAGATGAGGCAACATGTTTGTAGCAGGAGGAGCCCCAGACTAAATCTTTGAGGGTTTCTGTGGGTTTGGGCAAATGGTTAATGGTGTCTTTGCTTGATTTTGTGTTTATAGCTCCAGTGACACACAGTACCTGACCGACAGCAGGTGCTTACTATTTGTGTGTTATATTGAGTTGAATATTTGAAAAGGGGAGATTTTTGTCCTTACCTCACAGTCGTTGTGAGATTTCAGTGAGCTAATGGAGTTGAGAATTCTTCATAAACTAACGACTTACGCAAAGCTTTTAAAAAATGAATAATAAATAGCATGATGTTATTTGGATCTTTTTAAAAGGTTTAAAAATGAATAATAAATATCTTAAAGTTATTTGCAACTGTGTCTCACCAATTTAGTTGTCCACTGGTAGAGATTGCTTTCTCATCTTTTCTGGGTTGCTCCATAAATCTTCCACTCCGAGTTATTTGTTCCTTTGGCTTGTGAATGCCTCCGGCCTCCCCATGTGCTTTTTAAGATATAGATATCATTGGAGAGGTGGGGTGGTGTCATTCTGTCCATTCATTTCTTGGGAGCTTTTACCAGAAGTCTAGAGGGAGAATAGGCATCCTAACAATAATAGCTCACTTTCCCCTCTTCCTATCTTTTTCTTTGGGGAAGAAGGGATAAAAGAGAAAGTCTTTAAAAAGATAAGATCCAGAGCAGGGAGGGAGCTTGTTTTTCCTTTGTCTCCCTAATTTTTGTTTGTTTGTTTTTTGGCAAAAATACAGGAATAATTTGGCATTTCCTTCTCCAGCTCACTTTACAGATAAGGAAACTGAGGCAAATAGTGTTAAGTGACAGGCCTAGCCCAGCTAGTAAGTGTCTGAGGCTAGATTTGAACTCTGGAAGATGAGTCTTCCTAACTCAAGGCCTGGCACTTTTCTGCATCACCTAGTTGTCCTTAGAGGGACCAGAGGCAAATCAGTTAGGCCCTCTGGGCCTCAGTTTCCTCATCTAAAAGAGATAAAAATTCTTCCCAGCTACTAATGTTTTCTGGGAATGAAAGTTGCTGGAAGTTATTAGTATGATGAGAATAATTACCAACAAATAACTCCTTTCTCAGAAAATGTGGGGCCTTTTTCTATTTCTGTCCTGGAAATTTGGTGGGATGAGTGCCCACCTTGCTCAGAAAAACACCTTTGAATCCCCCAGACCTGTTTTCACCCAGAGACCATTTCTACTGGGGCTCTTGAGGCTCACTTTGGTTCTGCCCAGAAAGAAAAATTGAAGGAAAATAGATTATATTTTGGGAAAAGAGGGAGGGGAATGGTGTAAAGAGTTTGGCCTTTTTTCATCCATAGCTTTGGGTGTTCTATATGATCAGCTGGAGATTTAATTATGAGTCCTAAGTGCTGCTGTTACTAAGGTGACTGCATCAAGCTAGACCATTGGTTCCCAAACTTTTTTGGCCTACCGCCCCCTTTCCAGAAAAAAATACTACTTAGCGCCCCCTGGAAATTATGAAACTATTTATTGAACTCAGAATAGAATGTACTACAAAAAAAAAATGTGGCCATCACTGCCACCCTGGATCGCTGCAGCACCCACCAAGGGGCGGAATTTTGGGAATCAAAGCCCACTTTGGGAATCACTGAGCTAGACCATAGGCTTTAGATCTAGAAGGGGCTCCGGGGCCACCTGATCTACCTGATTTGTTGTTCAGTCATATCTAACTCTTCGTGACCCCATTTGGGGTTTACTTACAAACGTATTGGAGTCATTTGCCATTTCCTTTTCCAGCTCATTTTATGTCTGAGGAAACTGAAGCAAACATGGTTAAGTGACTTGCTGAGGGTCACACAGCTAATGTCTGAGGCCAGCCTTGAACACAGATCTTCCCGACTCTAATCGCAGTACCACCCATCTATGGTTATAGAAGAAAGAACTGAAGGACGGAGAGGTAACTTACCCTAGGTCAGCAGTGTGCAGAGCCAAAAGTCAAAGCTTGGTCTTCTGATGCCAAATTTGAAAGTTCCACCAATAATCTGTTAGCATACCTACCTTCTACAACTCCACCAACATTGACTGTTGCCATTTTTTTGTCATTTTTGCCAGTTTTCAGAGTGTCAGATGAAACCTCAGAGTTTTGATTGCATTTTCCTTATTATTGATTTGGAGCATTTTTTCATGCACTTGTGAATACTTTTCAGTTCTTTTGAGAACTTTGTTCATATCCTTCGATTATTTTCTTGGGAAGGGCTATTAGTTTTATATTTATTAATTGTTTAAATCTATCAGATGCGAAATCCTCATCAGAAATTATATGCAAATTTTTTTTTTCCGTTTGGCCACTTCCCTTTTAATCCTAAATGTATTAATACTGTCTATAAAGCTTTTCAGTTTCAAGTAATCAAAGTTATCTATTTTCTTTTGTAGTTGCCTCTTTCTTGTTTGGCTAAGAGCAAGAGATTCATTCATCCATAAACTCCCTAAATCATCAGCTGAGGAAACTAAGGCCCAGAGAGGGCAAGTGATTTGCCCAGATTCTCAGTGTGTTAGTAACTAAACATGGACTTAGGGTCATAGGTTTAGAGCTAAAAGGGAACTTAGATATTACACTCTCATTTGATAGAGGAGGACCAGACCCAAAGAAATTATCACTTGGTTAAGGGCACATGATGGCAAAGCTGAGATTAGAATTAGTCTTCTGACTTCAAATCTAGAATTTTTCTTGTTATACCACCCCACTGGCTTTTATTTTATTTCTTGTCGTTTGTAACTATTTTCTTACTGAAAACTGAATTCATTGAAAAGTGGGAGGGTACGTCCTTTGTGAAGGTGGGGGCCATGTGTGTGATACATGGCATGCACTGCCATACTCAGTTGAGATTCTTGTTAGTTTTGATAGTTTTTTTTCCCCTTTATTTTATTCTTTGCTATATGGGATATCTCTGAATTGGAGAAAGCAAAGAGATATATTTGAAAATGAATGTGTTGCAAAAACCAAAGATGTCAATAAAAAGAAATAAAATTGGGAGGCTGTGAATGGTAAAAATGGCAACTTTTAATTCACCTATGGACTAGGATATATTTTCAGCTGTTTTGGATAAACCTGGGTTAATTAAATCCAATACCCAAATAAGCAGAGGAGCAGCTTCATTTCTAATCCTTTTTATTGGCAGTAGGAGCCAAACAATTGAGACTTTATGTAACTGGTAAATGAAGAAGGAATGGAAACTTTTTCTTCAATGTGCAGTGTTCACCTCTTTAAGCCAAATCCTTATTATTATTCAGCTCTCGGATTAAGGGACTTTTAAATTGTAGAAACTTAATTCATGGGTTTATTGCCTGATTCAGAAAATCTCACCTAAGCATCCTGGCTATCTCCCCTTTATACCTAGCCCTGTCCTGTAATCAGCACTCACTCCCCAGTTTATTAAGCCAGTTTATTAAGCTATTAGCCAGAAGGAGCCCCAAAGGACATAGTTTCTTTCTTTTAAAAAAATGCATTTAATTAATTAATTTAGAATATCTTTCCATGGTTACATGATTCATGTTCTTTCCTTCCCCTCCTAAGCCCCCCCCCATAGCCAACGAGCAATTCCACTGGATTTTGCATGTATCGTTGATCAAGATTTATTTCCATATTATTAATGTTTGCAATAGAGTGATTGTTTAGAGTCTACAGCCCCAATCATATCCCCATTGAACCATGTGATCAATCATATGTTTTCCTTTTGAGTTTCTGCTCCCACAGTTCTTCCTCTGAATGTGGATAGTATCTTTCTCATAAGTCCCTCAGAACTGTCCTGGGTCACTGCATTGCTGCTAGTAGAGAAGTCTATTACATTCAATTTTACCACAGTGTATCCGTCTCTGTGTACAATGTTCTCCTGGTTCTGCTCTTTTCACTCTGCATTAATTCCTAGAGGTTGTTCCAGTTCACATAGAAATCCTCTGGTTCATTATTCCTTTCAGCACAATAGTATTCCATCACCATCAGATACCACAGTTTGTTTAGCCATTCCCCAATCAATGGACTCCCCCTCTTACTTTCCAAATTTTTGCTACCACAAAGAATGCAGCTATAAATATTTTTGTACAAGTCTTTTTCCTTATTATATTTTGTATGGCTGGATCAAAGGACAGGCAGTCTTTTAGCACCCTTTGGGAATAGTTCCAAATTGCCCTTCAGAATGGTTAGAGCAATTCACAACTCCAATAGCAGTGTATTAGAGTCCCAATTTTGAGGCAATTTTTAAAAAATTTAATTTAATTTTTAAATTTTAATAAATTTTTATATAAGTTTTTCAAACTCATATGATCCATATTATTCCCTCCTCCTCCCAGAGCTGGCAAGCAATTTAGTCTGGGATATACATGTATTATTACACAAAACATATTTCCATGTTCATTTTTGCAAGGGAATAATCTTATAGAAACAAACCCCCAAATCATATACCCAAATAAACAA
The DNA here is from genome assembly GCF_016433145.1 of Gracilinanus agilis. Taxonomy (NCBI): domain Eukaryota; kingdom Metazoa; phylum Chordata; class Mammalia; order Didelphimorphia; family Didelphidae; genus Gracilinanus; species Gracilinanus agilis. The sequence continues at coordinate 182,743,460 of NC_058131.1, read as the reverse complement.
GTGATAAATCATGTTTTCATCTGTATTTCTACTCCAACAGTTCTTTCTCTGGAGGTGGATAGCATTCTTTCTCATAAGTCCTCTGAGGCAGAATTTTAACTCAGGTCTTCTCAACACCAGATCTAGCTCTATCCACTGTGCCACCTCTCCCCTGAAGAGGGCACCATGTCAAGGCAGCTGGCAAGTTGCCTTCACAGTTAAGCTCAAGACCTATTCTGGAGCCTGTCTACACAGCTTTGATAGGGAAAACCTCAATTATATTTCAGTGGAGGATAGGACTGGGGATTCTGTGGATGGTGACATGGCTTTATGAACTTCTAGGTAGTTGGAGAGGAATTCTATCAAAAATTCTTCTGATTTGGGTAGGATGTGGGTAGTCTCTGGAAGAGATTGTAGAACTTTGGAGTCAAGAATACCTGGGTTTAAATTCTTACCTCTGAAACTTACTTTATGGCCAAAGGAGAGTCATATAACCTCTACTAATACCTGTAGTAAAGTACCTACTTTAGGATTTGGTTATGAGATTCAAATGGGGGTAATGTTTTAGGCAGCCAGACCTTGTGAACAGGGCTCTAGGCCTGTAGTCAAGAAGACCTAGGTTGAACAATTGGAAAAACATTAATTGCTTATGGGTAGGATGAGCTAACATAATAAAAATGACCATCCTACCCAAATTAATATACTTATTCAGTGCCATACCTATCACCCTGCCAAGATACTTTTTTACTGAATTAGAAAAAATTATAACAAAGTTCATTTGGAAGAACAAAAGATCACGAATACCAAGGAAAATAATGAAAAAAAAAGAATGTGAAGGAAGGTAGGCTAGAAGTACCAGATCTTAAACTGTACTATAAAACAGTGGTCATCAAAACAATATGGTATTGGCTAAGAGACAGAAGGGAGGATCAGTGGAATAGACTTGGGGTAAGTGACATCAGCAAGATTGTATATGATAAACCCAAAGATCCTAGCTTTTGGGGCAAAAATCCACTATTTAACAAAAACTGCTGGGAAAATTGGAAAACAATATGAAACAGATTAGATTTAGATCAACATCTCACACCCTCCACCAAGATAAACTCAGAATGGGTGAATGACTTAAATATAAAGAAGAAAATTATAATTAATTAGACGAACATAAAATAGTTTACCTGTCAGATCTATGGGAAAGGAAAGATTTTAAGACCAAGCAAGAGATAGAGAATATTACAAAATGTAAAATGAATAATTTTGATTACATTAAATTAAAAAGTTTTGCCCAAACAAAACTAATGCAACCAAAATTAGAAGGGAAGCAACAAATTGGGGGGGAAATCTCTATAACAAAAACCTCTGTCAAAGGTCTAATTACTCAAATTTATAAGTAGCTAAATCAATTGTACAAAAAAATCAAGCCATTCCCCAATTGATAAATGGGCAAGGGACATGATGAGGCAATTTTCAGATAAAGAAATCAAAACTATTAATAAGCACATGAAAAAGCGTTCTAAATCTCTTATAATGAGAGAAATGCAAACCAAAGCAACTCTGAGGTACCACCTCACACCTAGCAGATTGGCTAATATGACAGCAAAGGAAAGTAATAAATGTTGTAGGGAATGTGGCAAAATTGGGATATTAATGTATTGCTGGTGGAGTTGTGAATTGATCCAACCATTTTGGAAGGCAATTTGGAACTATGCTCAAAGGGCTTTAAAAGACTGCCTGCCCTTTGATCCAGCCATAGCATTGCTGGGTTTGTACCCCAAAGAGATCAGAGGGAAAAAGACTTGTACAAAAATATTTAAAGCTGTACTCTTTGTGATGGCAAAAAATTGGAAAATGAGGGGATGCCCTTCAATTGGGGAATGGCTGAACAAATTGTGGTATCTGTTGGTGATGGAATACTATTGTGCTCAAAGGAATAGTGAACTGGAGGAATTCCATGTGAACTGGAATGACCTCCAGGAATTGATGCAGAGTGAAAGGAGCAGAACCAGGAGAACATTGTACACAGAGATGGATACACTGTGGTAAAATCGAATGTAATGGACTTCTCTACTAGCAGCAATGCAATGATTCAGGACAGTTCTGAGTGACATATGAGAAAGAACACTATCCACATTCAGAGGAAGAACTGGGGGACTAGAAACACGGAAGAAAAACAATTGCTTGATATCACATGATTTGATGGGGATATGATTGGGGATATAGGCTCTAAATGATCACCCTAGTGCAAATATTAATAAAATGGAAATAAGTCTGCATCAATGACACATGTAAAACCCAGTGGAATTGTTCAGTGCCTAGGGGAGGGGGGTGGAAGGAGGGGAAGGGAAGAATATGAATCATGTAACCATGGAAAAGTATTCTAAATTAATTAATTAAATAAAATTAATTAAAAAAAAGACCTAGGTTGAGAATGTATGTCTGACAATAGCTATGTAAGCATGTCAACTCATTTTTCTCAGCCTCAGTTTCCTCACTTGTGAAATGGGGAGAACCAACTTCACTGGGTTGTTGATAGGCTCAAGTGAGAAAAAGTCTATAAAACAGACATTTAAAACTTTAAAACACTATGTAAATACCAGTTGTTACAGTCTCAGTAATAATAATAAGAAATTCTAGACAAGGGTTCTGGAGACCTCGATTCTCTTACAGCTGTTCCTGAAGTTTTCACTAACTTTTTCTCTGTGGGCCTCAGTTTCTTCATCTTTAAAATGAGGGAGTTGAACAATTTCAATACTTACTTAGGCTCTTTCAGGACTTACTATCTGACTTAATTATACTATGAAATCCCAAGAGTTAAAAATCATAGTAAAATCTCTGCCTATGCTAATGAAATTGTATGTTAAGAAAAAAAATATATGAATGGCTTTGTACTTAACAGAGTCACAAAATGTTTAAACTGGAGGTCAATTGGAAGGAGGGTATCCAATAGGAGAGTGGACATGGTGAAGACCAGAGGGGGTGCAACCATGTGGGAGAAGATGTGACAGCTGTCTGAGACCCCCTCCTAACCAGAAGGTATGGAAGGAGCTTTCCTCACAACAGCTGAGGGAGGAGAGTTAGGGAGGTGGAGTGATTTTTTTTCCAGGGGACAAACAATACCTAAATGTTTAGGTCACAATTTGAATCCAGGTCCTCTGTCTTCAGGAGCAGTTGCTTTTTCCAGCACAGTGTTAAAAAACAAAACCCTGATTTGTGAGTTAATACAAGAAAAAACTATTCTTAAATGAAAATATAAATCTGGCTGTGCCTTTTCTCTGTCTCCCTCTACTCCTTTCTTCTGGTATTCTGTTAATACATTATTAAGCCTGTAAAGTATCCACCATTTTGAGGTATGTTTTTTTGGAACAGTGGTAGTTAGCCTTTGCAAAAGCCTGTTTTTCCAGCTTAAATGACCAGGTTGGACTAAAGGATTGGCCCCTTGCCTTCTTCTTCACTCAGGTTTCAAAGTTCTTCTGTCCCACCTTCCCATGAGGACGATGGCAGGAATGATGCAAGAAGCACTCTTGGACCCACTGACTGAAGTGAACACCACCTTATGTACTCCCACATACCCCAGGTCAAGGCATCCTGAAAGATATTTGAGAAACAGAATGCAGGTGGTATAGTGGAACTAGGTATCTGGAGACCAGAGTTTAGATCTGATTCACTAATAACTATAGTGGTACAGTAGAAAGAACAGTGGCCTTGGAGTCAGGGGACCTGGCCTCAAATCTTACCTACGGCAATTGTTATTTGTGTGACAATGAGCTACTCACTTGATCTCCTTAGTCTGAGTTTCCTCATCTGTAAAATAAATTGGTTGGATGACAGCATCAATGACAAGGATGATGACTAATACTTGGGGTGTATGGTGGGGTTTTCAGGCAGGATTAGATCCCTAGTTTGAGGGCTTGCCTTCCTCCCTTCCTCCCTTCCACTCTTCTACTCCTCCACTCTTCTACCCTTCCTCTCTTCCACTTCACTTTCTGCCTTTGAATTGGTACTAAGTATCAGTTCTAAGCCAGAAGAGCAGTAAGGGCTAGGTAACTGGTATCAAGTGACTTGCCTAGGATCACATAGCTAGGAAGTGTCTGAGGCCAGATTTGAACCCAAGACCTCCCATCTCCAGACCTGACTATCCACTGTCTAACCCTTTTAAGGTCTGCTTACCTCCTTTTGTGTCCACCTGTCACCCAGCTCTCACCTAGTTCCAAAAATCTGTAGCATGCGCAGCAGCCACATTCTGATAAATTATCTGGGCAGATGGGCCAAACCAGCTTGAGGGAAACCAAAAGGTCTCAAACCCATCAGTGACTTCAAGTGTGTGAAGATTTTTCCCCAAGGAAACAAGTGGAGGATAATTTGTTTCAATGGCCTTTGAAAGCTGCTGAAGCAGTGGCTATGAAGCACTTCAAGCTTGGCAAGACTTCAAAGATGCCAAGGCCGTCCACTGTATCCTAGGCCGTCACTAGTCATCCTGACTTTTGTCTTGCCCCTAGACTTTGATGACTCTGGAAGAGAGAGTGAGACCGGTGACTTTATGTAACTCTGCCACACTTAAATCCCTTCAAGTCAAGACATCATTTGTGATGTCACTGATTCTTTTAAAAAATGAAGGATGAACAACAACAACTACTACTAGTTATAACTTCCAAAGTGCCTTATGGTGGGGGCAGCTGGGTAGCTCAGTGGATTGAGAGCCAGGCCTAGAGATGGGAGGTCCTAAGTTCAAATCTGGTCTCAGACACTTCCCAGCTGTGTGACCTTGGGCAAGTCACTTGACCCCCATTGCCTACTCTTACCACTCTTCCACCAAGGAACTAATACACAGAAGTTAAGGGTTTAAAATATATATATATATATATAAATAAAAAAGTGCTTTATGGTTTGCAAAGTCATATATCTCACAAGAAGCTTGTATGGTAGATACTGTTATTCTGAATTTACAGATAAATAAAGAGGCTAAGAGATTAAATTACTTGCTTAGGGTCACACAGATAAATATCTGAGACAGGAATGAAGCCCAGATTTTCCTGGACTAGATGACTGTTAAGGTCCCTTGTAGCTCTTAAGATCTGTGAATCCAGCTGTGTGATTTTTAGGCAAGTCCTTTTCCCCCATCTGGGCATCATTTTTCTCCATCTGTATAATGAAGGGGCCATAGTAGATAATCTTCTAAAGGTCCCTTATAACTCTTAACACTGTAGAATTTTATGTTCTGAATTCCAATTAGAGGAACATAAAATTGTATGTGCACGTGCGCCTGTGTATATGTTGTAAAAAGGAATCCTTTATTCCTTTTTTTTAATTTAACAGGGGACCTGGAGGTCCTCTTACCATAGAGATGTGTAGAGATTAACCAGCCCACAGTGACAGGAAGGAGGAACAATAGAGATAGGAAGTGAGGTAGAGAAGGATGGGATTAAAAGGGGGCCAGTGCCAGTTGGTTGGTCTGTCAGTTGCTGACAGGGCTGTCAGTTGCTGGGAAGTTGGTTGGCTACTGGGAGTGTGTTGTGTTAGTGGTTGGCTTTTAGTTGCTGGAATATAAGGGTGGGCCTGAGTTTACTGGGAGGGCTTTGGGGCTTTAGCCTTTAGAGGGCTTTTTGGCCTTTGGTTTGGGCTGTTAGGTTTTTTTCTTTCTTGAACTTTTTGGAAGGTGGCTGGTCTTTGTTGACAGACCTAATTGGGATTGGATTAAACACTGATTGGGTTGGTTTTGATTAGGCTGGATTGGGTTGGAACTTTGTGGGGTGGTTGTTATTAGCGGTAGTTATAGGCAGTTATAGGTAGAAATAGACAGTTTTATGTAGTAATTATAGGTAGTTATAGGATAACTAGTATCGACATTAAGAAATTTTCTTTCTCTACCTCTTTCCTATATTCATTTTACTGTATTCTTTTACTATCTCTAATTTAATTAAACTAAATTGTTAATTGTTAAAAGCTGCTAGAAGTTTTCTTTGGCTTAAAGGGATAATGTTAATTTACAACTCTGCTATATTCTCATTAAAACTTAAATTATTAAAAGCTGCTCTCTTATTTTGTCAAAACTCCTAATTTAACCCTTACAGTGTGTATATGTGTATGTGTATGTATAAAGACTTCATCATATATATGTATGTATTCATATATGTGTGTGTATATATTCCAAAAACCTTAGTACATTTTTAAGCTTTTAAGGCATATATATTATATATAAGCATAGTTAGATTAGCATATTAAACATTTATAAATATAAAAAGGTTATTCAAAAAGTCTTAGTATAGTTTTAAGCTTTAATAGATAACCAGTGAGTAGCCTATAATCTTTCTATCTCTGTCCATCTATCTGTCTGTCTGTCTGTTCACCTAACTACATATGTACCTATCTAGCTATCTGTCTCTGTCTGTATCTATCCATCTATTGAGACGTCTTTTGTATGGGTGCAAACATATAGTATAATCTCTACTGTTTGTTGTTTTGGGTTTTTTTTCTGGAAGGAAGAAAATACCACCAATTTCATTTAAGAAAAAAAACCAACTCTGTAGGAGTAAGGGTGGAGTGGTAATGGCTATCCAGACTGTTCTTTAACCTTTGGTCCACCTGTGGGTGTGACTGATGGGATTTCCAAGTGCTTTAGATGTAGGTACTTTAGCTTCACTAGCACCATATGAGATAGGTAGGGCATGCCTTAGATTCCAGGTTTAGAGGTAGATTTCAAGTTGAAAGGGACTTATAGGTCATCTAGTCCAAACCTATTCAATTCAGTAAGGACCTAAATGCTGAGATTAAAAAAAGACAAAAACTGGGGCTCATCTTGTTCCCTAGGAGTTTGCATTCTACTGGGGATAGGCAGGAGAGATAGGTACCAGATGATATAAAGTTGTACACAGATAACTATGTATACTAAGTATTCAAAAAGCAATTACAAAGTAATTTGGGGGGGGGGTGGCAGCTAGGTGGTTTAGTGGATTGAGAGCCAGACCTAGAGATGGGAAGTCCTGGGTTCAAATGTGACCTCAGACACTTCCTAGCTGTGTGACCCTGGGCCAGTCATTTCACCCTCATTGCCTAGCCCTTAACTGCTCTTCTGCCTTGTAACCAATACTTAGTATTGTTCCTAAAACAAGAAGATTAAAATTTAAATAAACAAAACAAAGTAATTGGAGAAGGGGAGGGGGCCTGCACCAAGGCTTGAAGAGAATTGGGGATTCCAAGAAACAGCAAGAGGCCACTATAGTCATGAGGGACAGTTAGGCAAAGAACCTCATATGTATATATAATTGAAGGAAAAAAGCATATATTAGGTGTTTTCTATGTGTCAGACACTGTGCTGTTAGGAATACCACTACAAAAGGGAAACAAAAGCTGTGGAAAGAATTCTTGAATTAGGAGATTTGGGACTATTCCAACAGTTACAATGACCATGGCTAAACCACTTGCCTCTGACCCTCAGTTTAGTAGGATCATATGTTTAAATCTGGAAGGACGTTATTAGTCATTCAGTCCACATCCTTATTTATAGGTGAGGAAACTGAGGTCCACAGGGGCCTTTCCCATGGTTACACAAATGGCAAATAGACAATTTGAACCCAGTGACTCCAAGTTTACCACTTATTCCATTGTTCCACTCTTCATAAAATAAAATTATTGGACTTGTCTCCAAGTCCCTCTTTGCGTTATTAATAGAACTGAAACCCAAATCCAGGTCCATTTTTTTTTTTCAGCAGTACTCTCATATTATTTATTCGCTTATTCGCTTTTTATTTATTTGTTTGTTTGTTTGTTTATTTATTTATTCATTCATTTATTCATTCATTTATTTATTTGCTTGCTCGATCATTTATTTATTTATTTACTTATTTATTTGTTCGTTCATTCATTCATTCATTCATTTATTTGTTTGTTTATTTATTTATTTATTTAAAGAGCCCTTACCTTTTGTCTTGGAGTCAATACTGTGTATTGGTTCCAAGGCAGAAGAGTGGTAAGGGTAGGCAATGGGGGTCAAGTGACTTGCCCAGGGTCACTCAGCAGTACTCTTTTAATTGCCTTTTCTCAACCCTTCTTTTACTCCTGCTGATGATCTCTTGAATGGTCTTTTCTCTCTGGGTTTTTGTGTAATTGCTCTCTGCAAAATTGTCTTCCTACCTGGCCAGCCACTCCTCAGGATCTTTTTTTCTGGATTTCCATCCTTGTCATATACTCTTTTCCAAAGCAGAAGAGTGTTAAGGGCTAGGCCATGGGGATTAGGTGACTTGCCCTCAAAGTGACTTGAGCTCAAATTTAAATCCAGGACTTCTTGTCTCTAGGCTTGGCTTTCAATCCACTGAACTATCTAGCTATTCCCCCTTGATATACATTCTTAGAAGTGGGTGCCTCCTGCCCCAGAGCTTTGCTGGGATCTCATCTTTTTTCCTTTTATAATATATGCCGCTTGGTGATCTCATGAATTCCTTTAGGTTGTGTGGTCATCTCTATGTGGATAATGACCCCGTCTGTATAGTCAGCCTTACATTCTCTCTTGAGTTCTGGGCCCTCATCACTTCTTTCCCTTTGGATATCCCTAACTGGATGTTCTTTAGGCATCCCAGGCTTAAAATGTCCATAAAGAAACTCAGTATCTTCCTCCCCAGGTCCTGCCTCTTTTCTGTTATTGCCCAGACCACCACCATTCTCCTGCTCACCAAAGTGCAGATCATCCTCAACTCTTCATTTTCCCCATATCTGTCGCCATATTTGTCATTGTTACTTCTACAAAATCTCTTATATCCCCTAATTTCTACAGACCACCCTTGTTTAGGCCCTCATCACCTCCTACTGGGCCTGTTGTAATAGCCACTTAACTGGTCTCTCTGTAGTACTAATAATAACAATAGCCAAATTTACGTAGAACTTTAAGATTTGTAAAATGCTTGACAGATAATTTTACCTGTGTGGTAGGTATTATTATCTCTATTTACAGATGAGAAAACTGAGGCAAAGATCAAGTGACTTGCCCAGGGTCACACAGTGTCTGATATGGGATTTGAACTCAAGTTTTTCAGAATTTAGGTCCATCCTCAAGTCTCTCCCTACTCCATTCATCTTCTATTCAGCTGTGATTTCCCTAAAACACAGACCTTGCCAGCCTCAGCCTTCTATTTAAAACAATAAACAATAAATGTCAGTGGTTTCCTGTTAACTTCAGAATCAAATTGAAAGTGATTCATCATTTAAAACTCTTCATAACTTGACCCCTTTCTCCATCCCAGTCTTCTCATACTTTACTCCCTTATATGTACTCTACATCCAGCCTCATTGACTTACAGTTCCTTGAACATGATTTTCTATTTCCCACCTTGATACCTTTGCACTGGCTGTCCCTCATGCCTAGAATGCCCTTCTTCTTAGCCTCTGCCTCTTAGTTTCTCTGGCTTCCATCAGCTCAAATCCTACGTACTCTTGGAGAACTTCTTTGAGGTTTTCTTCCATCTCCTCTATATAGGTCTTAAATGTGCCTATTTATTTATTCCCCTGTTGTCTCCCCCATTAGAATTGTAATCTCCTTAATAACGAGGACTCCTCTTGTTTTTCTTTGTATCCCCAACAGCCCATTGCACGTAGAAAAAAAAATAATCATCATTATAGATTGTTACTGTTCACAAAGCACTCGAAGGTAGTTAGATGGTACAGTGAATGAGTACTGAGTCAGAAGACCTGAATTCAAATCTGGCCTCAGTCACTTTCTAACTGTGTTACCCTAGATAAGTTACTTTATATCTCTCTGCTTCAGTGTCTTCACCTGCAAAATGGGAATAATAATAATATCCCCCGGGGTCGTTATGTGCATCAAATACAGTAAAATTTATAAAGCACTTAAGTATCAGGCACATAGCAGATGCTTTATAAATGCTACATATTATTTTTGTTGGCAAAGTCCTTTACATGTTATTTTATTTGTTCCTTAAAATAATTCTGAGGTAGTTGCTATTATTAACACCATTTTACAAGTATGAAAAACTGAGCCTGAGAAAGAGGTTAAGTGACTTTCCCAGGGTCACATAGCCAGAAGTATTTGAGGCAGGATTTTTGAACTCTGTTCTCTTAACATTCTGATGACTAATGACTGATTTCCAGTCCCTTCTCCATAAACCCCAGGACCTCTCACCCAGAATCTCGAGTTCCTGCCTGGTTTCCTTGCAGGTTGCTAGTCTGGGTAGGTAGAACTGAAGGAGGTGGGAGGCGAGATCCATGAGGAGGAGGCTGTTCTTCCTGCCAAGTCTGAAGCCCTCTCTGCAAAGCAGCCACTAGCTGCGGGGCTGCCAGGTCTCTCATTGAGCCCAGCCCTCAGCCTTGCCCTGGTCAGAAACAAGCCATCGGAGAGGCACAATTTAATGAGATTTATTTGTTTTCTTTTTGTAAGTTCATGTTTCCCAATGCCTTTTTATAGTCTGGAAAATTACAGATGGTTGTTACAAAAGTAATGAGCTGAATGCTCTGAATTACTTTGGGACACACGTCAGGGAAATTTCTCAGTTTGACTTTCTTAAGAGCAAATGGTTCAGTGATGCTCAGAGAGGCAATGGTGGTGCCAGCAATCCATGGAAAGAGCTCTGGATCTGCAGTCAGAGGACCTGTGTTCAAATCCTCATTCTGCCACTTAGATAATATAAGCCACTGTAGGCAACTTATGCACTCTGGGCATAACTTGCCTGAAAAAATGGGATTGTACTGGATGACTTCAAAGGTCTCTGTGAATCTTGAATCTGTGATCCTATGCATAACTTGTAAACTGGAGGCAGTTAGGTGGTACACGGATAGAGCACCAAGTCTGGAGTTAGGAAGACTCTTCTTCCTGAGTTCAAATCTGGACTCAGACACTTCCTAACTGTGTGACTCTGGGTAAGTCATTTAACCCTGTTTGTCTCAGTTTCCTTATCTGTAAAAGGAGCTGGAGAAGGAAATGGCAAACAACTTAAGTATCTTTGCCAAGCCAAATGGGATCATGAAGAGGGAACAAAACTGAAATGAAAGAATGACAACAAAAAGTTTTAATTAGGAACAAAGACAGCGAGAGATGAAGAACTGGAATCTGAGAGGCCGCATGGTTTAGAGCAGTGGTTCTCAGATTCTTTTGGACTCAGGATCCCTTTATGCTTTTAAAAATCACTGGGATTAAGATGAACAAAAGTCATGTTACAAAGATTAGTCTTTCTCCTTGAACTTCAGAGCCTCCTTGGCTGTATTTATGGGGTAGTGCTTTAAGAAAGAATGGTTAGGGGACAGCTGGGTGGCTCAGTGGATTGAGAGCCAGGCCTGGAGATGGGAGCTCCTTGGTTCAAATTGGGCCTCTGACACTTAGCCTTGTGACTCTGGACCAGGGACTTAATCCCCACTGCCTAACCCGTACCACCCTGCTCTTCTGTCTTGGAACCAATACACAGGACTGATTCTAAGATAGAATGGTCAGCACTTGTATATTGTAAACACCTTAGAGGGTAGAGTGTTTTCTTTCTTGTTTTTGGGTCCCCAGGACTTAGAACTGAGTGTGGCACCTAAGAGGTCTTTAATATAAGCCTGGAACTTGTGGTTCTCACCTGAGGTCCCTGTTTCAGGAGAGGCTGAGGCTGGTGCATCACTGGAGTTCAGGAGTTCTGAGCTGCAGTAGGGCTAAATTAGGTATGAATATAATGAACCTCTGTGATCAGGGGACCATACTAGGCTGCCTAAGGAGGGACAAACTGGTCCAAGTTGGAAAAGGAGCAGGCCAAAGCTTGTGTGCCTACCAGTAATGGGAGTCCATCGAGATAGAGAGATTGTATTTTTAAAAATGACAAAAGAGAATTCATGTTGCCCTGCCCTGAGAGAGTGGGGTGATTGCTTATATAAATACATATACAAAGTGTCCCCAAAGTAGCTTAAAATTTCACCAAGACACTTAGAATTCTCTCTGTCTCCATTTGAGAAAAATAAAACAAAACTTGGGGCTTTGCATGCAATAGTCTGAAAGGGTTGGATGCTTACATTTCTTCTCAACCGTAGTCTTTTCAGAGGTTTATCCTACTGATGATTTTATCTTGGCTCATCAATTCTTTTTAAAAATAAAAGCTTTCTGAGTAGAATTCATTTCTTCTTCTTCTTTTTTTAAAATTCAGATTCCTTGTGTTTCTACGGTACCAGAGTTATTATAGCTACCCTCTGCTGACCTACTTGGAGTACCCAATTCTCATTGCACAAGGTAATCATTATCTTGAGGGTTTGGGTGGGGGGGAGTGTGTGGAGCAGGGATGAGATCTAGGATTTCATTGGTAAAAGGAATTCCTGTGAGAAACTTCCTTTAAAAATTCAGAATGCCTCCTGCTCTACAAATTGTAGTCTTAAAGAATTGCTGAGGACACTGGAATCATTTAAGTGATTTACCTGGGTTACATAGCTAGTGTGTATTAGAAGTGGGCCTTGAACCCAAGTCTCTTGATTCCACTGTGACTGGCTGCTTCTCCAACTGGTGCCCTTTGTGTTAAATATTATTCCTTTGTCTCCTTTCTCCCCTCTAACGATAAGCTTTTCTCTTTCAGATGTCATCCTCTTACTATGTGTTTTTCATTATAATGGAAATATGAAGCAGGCCATCCCATATATTGCCGTGTATCCTTTTTGCATCTTCAAAAATCCCAAATCCCAATAGCATTTATTATTTATTAATAGTATATTGTATATGTAAACTCTGTTACATTGCTTCCCAGTCTCAGTGAGAGAGGAGGGCAAAGAGGGAACAAGAGAATCCAGAGACTCAAAATTAAAAAATAAAAAAAATGTTAAAAATTATTTTTACTTGATTGAGGAAATCTTTTTTAAATGAAAAAACACAAAATGCAAACCAACTGAGATGTGGCCTAAGATTTTAGTGGCTTGGGAGTCAGTTCAAGGATTGTGTATGTGCACTTTTGGAGACAAGATTGCCCATGTGCAATGCTTTTAAGTTCACCGATTTCCTGCCATAAGTTTGGGTCCTTCTCCCTCCAGCATAGATGGAAACCTTTTAGGCTTTACCAAATGGTTTCATGAATTGCTTGGCCAAGTCAAGTCTTCACCTGGTGATTGACAATTTGGTTGCGTATCTCTGAAGTGACCTTGGCTCCTCTTCAGGGAGTGTCTGTCCCCAGGGTCTGTCATCAAGTCTGTGCTCAAAAGTTTTCCCAGCTTGGGAAAACTTGCCAGAAAAAAGCTTGTGCTTTTCTGGGATAGCTTTTGAGCCATAAGTCAGTTTTACGGTACAATGTGGCATCAGTGGAAGACTTTAATTGAAGATGCATATTATAGAACAGTGATTCCCAAAGTGGACACCACCACCCCCTGGTGGGTGCTGCAGTGATCCAGGAGGGCAGTGATGGCCACAGGTGCATTTATCTTTCCTATTAATTGCTATTAAAATTTTTTTTAATTAATTTCCAGAGGGCTAAGTAATATTTTTTCTGGAAAGGGGGCAGTAGGCCAAAAAAGTTTGGGAACCACTGTTACAGAGCATGCCAGAAGTCTTATACTGCCCTTAATGAAAATGCTGCTTTGGCTGTTTTGCAGTGAGGGTCTGTTTCTGCATAAATCCTAGAGAAATGCCATCCATTACTAAAAATAGTGCTTTAAAACAACTTTATTAGCTTAAGCTAGGAGTTTTAAAAAATTTTCGATGGTGTCATGAACACCCTTTGGTAGACTGATGAGGTCTGTGGACCTCTTTTCTTTTTTTTTTTCTTAATAGAATTTATTTACAAGTGTCTCAGTCACTCCCTCCCCTCCCTGCATCATAGAAGGCATCTTCTGAGAGACAGACATGTATATATATAAATTATGTCTTTCATATTTTGATTTTTCATTTCATTGGAGGTAGCAGGGAGGTAATTTCTTCCACAAGTATTAGATTCTTAGCTGTGTATGATATCCTCTTGGTTCTACTCATTTCACTGTTTGTTATCCTATATAGTTCTTTCCAATTTTTTAAATTGTAAACATTGTTTCTTATGGTACATGGATCTCGTTTCAGAATAATATTTCTAAATGCATAAAATAAGTACTCGGGATTGCAGAAATCAGTTCTAGTGAAATACAATGATCAAAAACTTTGTGGACCTCAGGTTACGACGTCTCCCTTGTTTAAATTATTTCATGGATGGCAGAGGAAAAACAGCTTAAAATGGTCACTGGATGTAGGGCAGGGAAAGTAAAAAAAGATGAGATGTTTTGGCTACCTGCTTGCCTCAGTTTCCTCATCTGCAAAATGGGTATAATAATAGTACTTATCCCCCAGTTATTGTGAGGATCAACTCAGATAATAATCATAAAGCATTCCATGATCCCCTCAGCATCAGCTATTCTCATCTCATTATCTGCCAATTTTGGGGGCAAGACCTAAAACCTCAAGGTTGATGTGGTTTTTTGTTTCTTTTATTATGAGTGCTTTGGGAACATTCTTTCATATGGCTGTTATGTTTGTAGTTCTTTGGAGAACTGTTCATTCCTCTCTTTTGACTACTTATCTTTCTGCAGAATGAGTTAGCACTCTTTCTACTCGAGGAGGCTGTCTTACTTCCCCATATGGAGTTTATAATCCAACCAGGGATCAGAGGATCATAGCTTTATAGCTGGAAGGGAGCTCAGAGGCCATTAGTCCATTGCCATTCCCCATTTTCCAGCTGAGAAACAGGAGGCTCAGGAAGGCTGATTTACTTACCCAAGGTTGCACAGGTGGTGATAAGCAGAGGCAGGATTTGAGCCAAAGATTCCAGAGCAAATGCTCTTTCCACTGTTTCATCCTGCCTCCTGGTCCCTCTATGGAATTTATATTTTAGTAGAGTATTGGAAACAGATAACCATAATACACAATAGTAGTTTATTTTGGCTTGAAGGGGCAGCTGGGTGGGGCAGTGGATAGAGCACCTAGCCTGGAGTCAGAAAGACTCTTCTTCCTGAGTTCAAATTCAGCATCAGACATATACTATGCAATTCTGGGCAAATCACTCAACCCTGTTTACCTCCATTTTCTTATCTGTAAAATGAATTGGAGAAGGTAATGGCCAACCACTCCAGTATCTTGGCCAAGACGGAGTGATCTTGGGACCATGAAGAGTTGGACATGACTTAAAGTGTCCTAGAAATACTTAGAATCCTACCACTTTTCCCTGTGGCATGAAGCCGAGGAACACCTGCAATGCTAATTGTCCTCAGAAACACCAGGCTAATATTAGCCCCAAGACAGCAAAAAACAGTCTTTATTGACAGCACCCAATGAACAAGAGAAATAGAGAAGTTCAATCATTAAACTGGATTACTTGGAGGTGGAGGAAAGGGGAAGGGACAAGTGGTTCTAGAGACTTTTTTTTTTTTTAAAACCCTTACCTTCCGTCTTGGACTCAATATTGTGTATTGGTTCCAAGGCAGAAGAGTGGTAAGGACTAGGCAATGGGGGTTAAGTGACTTGCCCAGGGTCACACAGCTAGGAAGTGTCTGAGGCCATATTTGAACCCAGGACTTCCCATCTCTAGGCCTGGCTCTCAATCCACTGAGCTACCCAGCTGCCTCCAGTTTATACTCTTTAATGGGGAGATGCGCATACATAGGGATGGAAAGGACCAATACAAAGCAGATACAAGGTAATCTTCAAGGGGAAGGGGTCCTTCTGGGAATACAAATACCAAATACTTAAAAAATAGGCACATAATAAATGCATTCTCTCCCCCTTCCATTTATTTATTCACTTAGAGAGTTGATTTTCCAATAGAAATTCAATACATATTGGGAAGTGGTGGCCAAGAAAGGGAGCTTTGTCAAGGCATTCACAGAGATTGTGAGAGGAGAACCACTGGGCAAGTAGATTGTCATGCTCTTTCCAGTGCAATGTGGGACTCAATTTTTGTTGGTAGAGTAGTTGGCTTAGTGCTGGCACAAACCATATGCTGTTGTTACGTAATTTAACACACTCTGACAGATTTCTAGGTGGATGGTATCTCTTGACTCTTCAAAAGTGGATAATTGATTTGGCAATGGTAAGTTTTTCTTATTATACTGAGCATCTCCTATAAAATACATGGATGTGATGAGTCCTTTGAAAAATACTAAGTTCAATGTAGATGCTAAGAATGTTGTCCTTGTCATTTAAATGTTTGCCAAATGCTCCCACCTCAGGTTTTTCTTTAAACATTATGGTGCTTTTGAAGCATTACAGAATTCATCTTTAATAGAAATGGTGTCATTGGTACTTGGCATGGGCCAAACTAGGTTTTAACATAGTCACCATTTTAAAATATAATTTTTCTAGGATACTGCATTTTAAATTTTATAAATTCTTAGAATACAGTTTGTCCCAAATAAGAACAGATAGGACAGTGTCATCCTTTTCTTTTTTAAACCCTTGCCTTCTTAGATCAATACTTTGTATTGGTTCCAAGGCAGAAGAGTGGTAAGGGCTAGGCAATGGGGGCTAAGTGACTTGCCTGGGGTCACACGGCTAGGAAGTGTTTGAGGCCAGATTTGAACCCAGGACCTCCTGTCTCTGGGCCTGACTCTCAATTTGAACTTCTTTTCTGTGTACATAGCTGAGTTTTGTTGCTACTACTGTGTAATTGCTGTGGATATTGTTGTTTTGATTTTGCTTTCTTCACTTTACATCACATACAAGTCTTCCCCCTACTTTTTTGGTCTAAGTCTGTGATTTCCTCTTGTTATATGAAGGTTGTAATGTGGATCTGGAGCAGGGTTAAATGTGGAGGTTAAATCCTATGTGGGACACTTAAGATATGATAGTGATCTCAAAGGATCACCCACTACAGTAGATGTTGACTGAATATGTTGAATCTGCTAATCCCAAACTCCAGATGATAACAGTATCCCAGGGCTACCAGCTAAGCAAGAAATCTGCTGTTAGAATTGTACAGTTATTTATGCCCAACTGAAACCCTGTGCCTTTGGATAATACTTAAGATTGACTGCGGATTGATCACCGTTTCTGCAAGATGTAATACTCCTTCCCTCAAATTATCCCAGGATATGATTCATTAGAGCCCACTAAGATTCTTGATGAAGCTCAAGTCAGATGTAAGTTTAAAATGATTTATTACTAATAGACTTAGGGAAGAGGAGCAAGATAATGGCTGGGAGAAAGGGAACAGGAAGTCCTTAATTTATTAAAGCTAATGATATTAATGATAATTTTTTAAAATACTGCTGATCATGTTTGATAGATAATAGCCTGATTGGGCCAGACAGGCCCAACCTGAAATCAAGGTTACTCTGCTAAATAAGATGCTATTGTTCTTTTTGGTAGTGAAATTCAGGAACGGGGATTGATAAAGTAGATTTGTAGTTGGTTGCTGGTTGAATAAAGCTCACCTAAGGCCTATCTCAATTCTGATACCAAGTGGCTTCAAATTCTGGCTTTTATACCTGAGCCTAACTGCCCTTGGCTCCTGCCAGGCTTGGTTCATTCCACATTCTAAGCAGGTAACTGTCTATCATCTTGACTTCAATATGGCTGTCAAATATATTATTATATTCTGTACTGGCAACTTGTCCTTAAACACTCTGATCCAATTCTGCAAGAAAAGAGATTGGGGCCACTATATTGGTAAGATACTCCCATCCCCTACTCACTACACTCAAGGACTCTGGGTTGTTTGTTAATAGTATGTTTGCTCACTCTTGGGTAGACCCAGACTTTGGCACCACTTGAAAACAGACTGTTGCCTTCTCCTTTCTCTTTTGGTTTTCACTAATATGCAGTGGGGCAGCTAGGTAGACAATGGATAGAGCTCTAGTCTAGAGCCTGGAGGATCTGGGTTCACTTCTGGTCTTAGACGCTTACTAGCTTTGTTACCCTGGATGGGTCTCTTGACCCGAATTGCCTACCCCTTGCCATTCTTCTGTCTTAGAATTGATCCTGAGACAGAAGGTAAGGGTTTAAAAAAAAAAGGATAATATGCTTGACTTAGATCAGCTAATCTTAAATGTCCCATCTTGTTCTAATAGTCCATGATAAATTTCAGCCTAATCCTGGACAAAATGCCAATTATTTTAACTAAGTGAACTGGGAATTAGTGATATACTTGAGCACATTATTTTCTTAACCTTATTTGGCTCAGTGGAATTTGAAGCAATGTAGAAAAAAATCCTATACTTGTAATCAGGAGACCTGGTTTCTTGTATCATCTTGGACAAGTCACTCCTACTTTTATGTACATTTAAAATTGCTTTTCAGTTTCCCATCCCAACTGGCTGTCCTCCTTGCCTGGAAAACAGACACCCCTACTTCACTTCCACATTTTTGAATCCTTATACTTGAAGGCTCGTTCCAATTTCCCCCTTCTGCCATCTAGATGCCTTTCTTTATCCTCATGGCTGTTCATGTCTCTCCCTCCCCTTATATTTATCTTGTTGACAGTATATCTATTTCAGTGTGTACCGTCATCCCCACTGAATGTAAGTTCCTTGAAGGCAGGAACTTGTGTCTTTGTATCCCAAGTGCCTTGTGCTGTATTTGGCCAAAGCTAGTGTTCATTGATTGTTGACTGAATAGTGTGGCTATAAGCAACTTTCTTGGTAGAACCCTCTGAAGTATGAAATGAATTTAAGTAGCACTGTGAGCTGTTCTTGTTTTAAGCCCTTGTAGAGTTGCTACTGGGGTCTTGGTACCCCTTCCCCAACAGTAGTGCAGGTGGTAGTAGACCACCCTGTGAGTTGTTGGCCTCATCGCACCCACCCCTGCCAAAAAGCTGGCCAACCTTCTTTCTGGTGATGCATCTCTCCAGACCTTCCTAGGTTATTGTGTTTTGCACAGTCTGTACCTGAAGTTCTTCTGGTCTGCCAAGTCCTGTCAGACTTGGTGTTTTGATGGGATGACGGCCTTTGAGAAGCCAGGGTCCCTTCCATGCCACAATGAGAGTATCAACAGAGGTCAGAAAAAATGCTTCCCGTCCATAATAATTTATCAGAGCTGAAATGAGTAATTTTGGCCCCAGGGTAGCATTATGCCTGGGATGATCACCAGCGGATTAACTTTAGGACTCATGATGTAATTAAGAGATTCATTTGAACCAGAGGGAGAAGTGGTTATTGCAGTAACTGCCTTTTGCCCTACATTTGCATGCCCTGCCAAGATCCAATTGTCTTGGCTGGCAAGGTGACCATCTCCCTATGCCTTGGTGAGTACTTACAAGTGCCACAGAAATAATGTCTTTTCCTTATGTTTATTCCCCAAAGTAGGAGCCCTGGTTTTTTTGTTTTTGTTTTGTCATTTTGGGGTACTACTGCTCTGTGCATGTGGGTTTCATGAACTCTATCTAGAGAAGTGGCTGGGGAGAGGATTTGTGGGGTGGGATGAAGTCACTGGATATTCAGCTAGAGGATCTAGAGCAGAGGGGCTACCATTAGGTTGCGATTTCTCATTTTCCACATTAAAAAAACAAAAAAACAATTGCGGTTTAAACCTTGGCCACCCAATTCCAGAATTTCTGGGTTTAACAATTTTGCCCCTGGCCACATCTAGCTCTTTGTAGTTTTCCAAAGTTTTAAAAGGCATCTCCTTAATCGGTCAGTCCCAAGTGCCAGCTATGGGCCAGCATACAGTCCTGAGCAGGGGGTACTCAAAGAATGAAACAATCGGTTCCAAAGAAGCTTTTATTCCACAGTATTTGGTAGATTAAGCCACACAGAGGTTCTGTCCTCACAATTTTTCTGTTATTGGAAAAGAAATTTGGGCTCTTGGGCTTGGTTGGCTGTTGGCAACAAACTAGCTCTTGACCATGAGTGTTTCTCCTTTTTTTTCTGGAACAGAATTTGTGCACCTTTATTAGTGCTGCCAGCAAGTTTGCCCAGCTCCAGTACCTGTGGGAGGCAAAGGATTCTGGAGCAGTGAGTGCCCTGACGTGGAGCATGTCTGCGTACACTTGTGCAAGTACGGAAGGGAAGGGAAGAGTGATGTGCTGCTAAATTTGGTGGTCTCAGGAATGCGCTAGTAACATAATAGTAACAATATTGATGCAATAACTTTGTCACTTTATGATCTGCAAAGTGCTTTTATATGTACCTCATCTTGGATTGATCCTCACAACCACCCTGGGAAGTAGTTGCCATCATTACCTATTTTACAGATGAGAAAAACTGAGGCTCTGAAAATGGAGAGGTTAAGTGACTTGCCCAGGGTCATACAGTTAATAAGTGTCTGAGGCTGCATTTGAACTCAGTCTTCTTGACGCCAGGCCTGCTGCTCTATCCGCTATGCCATCTAGCTGCCTCATTAACTAGGATTAGGCCAATATAAAAAAAAGTACTTATTAAAGGGATAGTTTTTCACTTTGAAAATAGGCCTGATTTGGTTCCAAAACTTCCTCAGCTCAGCTTTCTATTTGGGGAAGTAATGAGTACCCCTACACAGGTCTCAGCATTTAAGAATTTCTTCCATACGGTCCAAACCCAGAAGTGTTTCAGGGTCAAAAGTAATTTGGGAAATTCTGTTCTGCAGGATTTTGTTTCCTAGCAACAAAGAGATAGAATGGTTTCAGAACATTCTTCCCTCCAAAGATCTGGCCCATTGTTAATTGTCCTCTGCCATTTCTCGGAATGACGTCATGAAATTTTCACGAAATTTGGTTTGTCTTTGGCTGAGTGTTGCTTTAGAGTCGAGATGAGAGGAGTTAAGAATCTGGGGTTAGGGTAGTCAGACTCTTCTTGTCAACACTAACTACCTGAATATTAGAGGAAGCGAATGTATCGTTAAAAACATTTTAGAAATTGTCAAGTTATATAAATAACTGCCCAGAAATGACTACTGCTAGAACATTCATCTTAAGAAAAATTTGTGATTTGGGTCATTTGTAATCTGTTTGAAGGCAGAGCCCAGATTTTATCCTTTCTATAACATCAGTTAGCCCAGTGCTGGGTACACCATGATGATAAATTACATTTCAAAGTGGTTTCCAAATTTTACTCCTGTGAAGGTTCCAGAGTAAACATTATGTCCATTTTGTAGATGAGGAAATGAAGATTTTTTACTTCTTGCTCAAGGACATATAGCTTTTAAGGAATGGAACCAGGGTTCAAATTCAGGTAAAAAAACTCCAAGTCAGGTGTTCCATTTCTGCTGCTTTAGATTGCCTCATTAGCTGGGCGATCAATAATTATTTGTTGAATGAATGATGTTGAATTGGAGAATGAAGTTAGAGACTAAAGTTAAAATATGAAGATGTCAGCAATGATATAATGGAAAAAGTGTTGGCGTTGGCATCAGAGACTGCAGTTCTAGCCTGTGGATTTAGCTATGGGGACTTTTGTGGAACTCATATCCCATCTTCCCCTTGGATTTGCTTCCTCCATCTTTAAAATGGTCTAAGGCAGTGATGGGCAAACTTTTTAAAGAGGGGGCCAAAGGAAAGGAAATGCTCATCTGTCAGTCTGTTTCTAAGGCAACTCTTTCGAAGTTTCATTGTATTGTATTCGTCAGATTAGGAATAATGTGTGTGGGGAGGGACAGATAGAACATTTCAGGGGGCTGCATCTGGCCTGCGGGCTGAAGTTTGCCCATCACTGGTCTAGAGCACTTCATAAAGCATTATACAATTTATACTACACAAGTATTTTTAAAAATTACTTTTCTAGTCTCTTTAATGACGGTCATGATTGAGAAATAGAAGATTTCCAATGTCATTAAACTAGAGGGTAATACATAGAAATTCTTGGTGTTGCTCCATTGCAGTTGCCATTCATTGGCACTATATGTGGCCTTTTCTGGGTTCCATATTCTCCTTCTGGGAGGAAGTGAGAAAACTGTAGCTGGAGAGAGAATTACCCCACCTGGAAAGTGACTAGCAAATTGAGAGTTTGGGATTTGAACCCTTCACTCAAGTAATATTTTATCAGTCGCCTCCCTGTGCAATGGACTTTAAGGTACTGTCTCTGAGGAGATATAATTTAAATATTCTTCAAGTCTGTAATTTCATTGGTACAGAGGGGCTTCTTCCAATATACCCCTCTCTGCCTTACTTGATAGTTTTGTGAGTTGCTTTGGCTTCCTGTGACTAGTCTTTTGGTGAAGCTAAGCTCTCGAAGGGTAGCTCCTGGATGCTACTGGCAGCTTTTCTAGTTTGGTAGGACCTGCCAGAACTTACAGTCTTGGAGAAGGGTCATCTCTGCCCCATATCGGAAAGGCATTGATCAGAAAATGAAATACGATTATTAAATGGAAGAGTTCATTTCAAATGTTCTCTAAGTCCACTCTTTGCATGTGGGCATTTAATGAAAGCTGCTTCACAACTGGTTTAAAACATCATGCAGAAAAAATTAGATAGAATGTGGGCCTAGGAATCATGAAGCCCTGGATTCAAATCTCATCTTTGACACTTTGAAGCTCGGTGACTATAAGGAAATAACATCTCAGAGCCATAGGGTCCTTATCTGTAAAATGAGGATAATACTCTATTCTTTTTTTTTTTTTTTTTTTTTTTTAAACCCTTGTACTTCGGTGTATTGTCTCATAGGTGGAAGATTGGTAAGGGTGGGCAATAGGGACTTGCCCAGGGTCACCCAGCTGGGAAGTGTCTGAGGCCGGGTTTGAACCTAGGACCTCCCATCTCTAGGCTCTCAATCCACTGAGCTACCCAGCTGCCCCAATACTCTATTCTTAATAACACTCCAGGATGTTGTGAGGCTCACATGAGCTTTGGAATTTGTATCAATTTCAGCTGTTGTTAAAATTTTAACCTCATCTTCTGAAAAACGGGGTGAAGGGTACAGCAGTTTAGATTACATGATCTCTGAGCTCCTTTCCATTGAACATACTGCATGAATTTTAATCATGTCATTCTTAGTGTAGTAAAACATAATTTGCACATTACAATAAATATTGCAAAGGTAAGATAATAACTCTGACTATTTTCACTTATAGCAAGAGTAATAACAACTTTAATGACCACCCAGGATCTTATGGGTAAGTAAACTTATGGGTAAGCATACTCTCCCTCTCGTCCCTCTCCAAGCCTCTTCCTCTCCTGATACACACTTACCTTTTATGTCACAATAATACACATGTACACATCTGAAATATAGTCTTTTCCCCCTGCATGAGAATAGCTCTCCCTGGTGTTTGTTAGCTCACTTGAGTCTGTTGTATACTTTAAAACTGTGAGTAAATGAGTAAAACATGAGTAAACTGTGATCGCCTTTCCTTGGTCTCAAGTAGCTGCTGTTGGGGCTGTGAACTTTGATCAGTTTATAAATTAAAAGGTCAGATGGAGAAGGCTGTGTCCCCAGCTAAAGGTACGATCTCTTGCAATCCACTTTTTCATTTGTAAAATGAGACAATTTCCTAGATTGTCTTAAAGGTCCCTGCCAGCCATTAACTCCTATGAATCTCACAGGTGTCCTCCTCCTTAGGGCAGTGTGTAACTTTGCTAAAAGAAAATGAGAGCTTGGGCCATCCAATTTCTTCTTCCTCCTCCTCCTCCCCCTGTGGAATGTGTGTTCTCTGGCATGTAATAAAGTTAGCAGCATGGTGATGCACTAGATTTGAGACCAGAGAACTTAGAAGTGAATCTCCATTCTCTCTCCTCCTTATTTTAACTCAAGACAAGTAGCTTCACTTCTAGGCCTGTTTTCTTTTAGTCCCTAAGCTCCTTTATAACTTTGACATTCTGAATTCTGCTCTAAGCTCCTTTCCACTCTAGATCCTGTGAAGTCAGTGACTTAGAGGGAGGGAAGAGCTCTCTTCAGGATGATCATTCCCTCAGTTACTATCGTTCAGTATCCTGATGATTTTTCTGTCTTTTGGTTAATTCTTCATAAATGACTTCCTTGTATTCAGGACCCACAAATGCGTAGTTCCCAATAAAATGAAAAAGGGAAAAACTATTGTAGTTGATAATTGAGCTGAAATTATATTTTCTTAAGTATTTGGGGCAGAAGAAGTAGTACAGGTTTTGTCATTAAAGATGTGTCAGGAAATGAGGGAGAACAAGTATGTTCTTGAGCCCAAGTACGGCACTAGTACTAATGAAATAGAAGGAAAACCAAAAGAGGCTTCCCAGGTTGTTGAGAGATGATTCTAACAGAAAGACAAATTGAAGTCAATTTTTTTGTTTGTTTTTTTTTCCCCAAAACCATTTAGAATATTTATTCATTAGAAATTGACCATTATTGACATAATGGATTGCAGCCCAATTGGTAAGCTGATAAACTGAGTTTAGGCAGCCAGTTTCTTCTCAGCTACAGGTTTCATAGATACCACTGATTTTTAAGGATGTATGTTTTGATTCTGTTGATATATACTATACCTGGTGATTATTAAACTTGGGCACTAACTCTAAACATTTAGCAAAAATATTACTTTTTGAGAATTTTCCAAGGCCTACCCTGTCTTTACAAGCTTGATTTGATTACCCAGGGTTTGGACCAGATTCTCTTCCTAGCTCCAATTTATGTGACTAAACCCAAATATGTTGGTGACTTGAATCTGAAGGAATCTGCTTCACAAATAAGACATGAATGGAATGAAGACAAGTAAAAATAGTTTTCTAACCGCTTTAACATGAACTTTTAGCTTCAGGTCATAGAATTTAGAGAATCACAAAATTAAAGAGTTGAAAAGGACCTTAGAGACTCTCACTTCCACTCCACTAGCTAGCATTTATAGGACTTTAAGGTTTGCAAAACACTTATGTGTTACCTTATTTGATACTCACAAAATTCCTGTGAGGTAAGTACTACTGTTATCTTCATATTTCCCTGTGAGGAAATGGATTCAGAGAGGTTAAGTGACTCATCCAAGGGCACACTGAATAACAAACAGAATCTGAACTGTAATATATATTACAGAATGTTGAACTTAGAAGACCTGATTTTTGTAATATATATATATTTTTGTAATTATTATATGTATATATATTACAAAAAAAGGAAACCGAGGGCCAAAGAATGAGCCTTACAAATTAATGTTTGAAGTAAATGGTCTAAAGTCATAAAAATAGTAAATATTGTGACTTAGTGGTCTTTTTTTATACCCACACCCTCGAATCAAAAAATCAGAGGAACTGAATCCTCTTTAAGCTTCCACATTTGAAAACCCAAAGTGTTTTCAACTTAAGATATTGTGATATTCATTTTGAAAATTTGTGGTTCTGAATTGCATCCAAGTCAGAGCTACTGGCTATAGATGACTTAATAAAGCCACCCCGAGTGGCTGACCCTGTGATGGTTCAGCCATGATAGCATGACTGTTCATTTCTCTGGGCATGTGCAAGCTTGGTTTAGTAAACGATTTGGTTTTCCAATCTTAAACTGTTAATAATTTATATTATTTTTATATTTCAGTTCTTGTCCGTTTCCTGATCATGCTGGCTCTAAATATATGGGTAACGGCTACAATACTTCGCTACAGGAAGACAACTATAAAGGATGAGTAACTGAACGTCCTCACAGAGAAAATTACTCAAACTGGAACAAAAGAGAATTAACTTATTTTCTCCAGCATAAGACTGATGTAAAGTCATTTGGATTTTAAAATCAGTATGATAATGGAAATGTGGTAACTTTACTATCTAAACTCATTTTTTCTACTTTTCAGCTTGAAGTTACAAAGTATGTGCTGTTCTATTTCCCCTGAGGGACAAGAGATTGAGCTGGAATTGTATCCCAGAGATTTAAGAGCCAGAAGGGAGCTTACTGGCCTAGTCCAGACCTCTCATTTTACTGATAGAGAAACTGAGGCACAGAGAAGAAAAAGTTATGATTAAGATAGTGGCTTAACTCCTTGGCCAGTAGAACTCTTTGGTTCTTCTTTCTAATGAAGCACTTTAATCTCATAAATTGTTTGTCATTAAAAATCTCACTGTACCCTGGTTTCACATAAGGCTTCCATTATTCAAAGGAACACTTAAACATTTCTCTTCACTGGATTTTGAAACTAATGCAGCTGGGCAAGACCAGTTTCTGTTTTTATGTAAATAAATACATGCACATAAGATTTAGGTGGAAAGGACCTTTCATTTCACAACCTAGAAAAGGGGACGGATATAATCAAAGATATAGAACGAATAGGGAATTTATTGATCCCATGGTTTGAATGAAGCTAGGTTTAGGGAAAGATAAATGACTGGCCCAAAGGGTAGAATCAGTATTAGAAAACAGGCAATACTAAATCACAAGGGCATTAATGACAAAGATTCAAACATAAGCCTTCCACTCTATTCATTGCTGCCACTTGGACAGCTTTCTTTCTTATTTAACCCTATAATTAACTCAGATGGGAATGGAACATGTTTTTCATTACAACTATATTGTTTTTTAACTGCTTGTATGCAAATTTGGTTATTAAAGTTTAAATTTAATTAGCATGTAAAATAAACATACATTGAACACTGGCTGGTCTTAACAATGTTTTGTGACTTTGGAGGGAGGGTTCATGACATATATTAATGATCTGCATAGATACTATATAACTTCTGGACATGTAGAAATTTGTGACAAAACTTCATTACTCATCTAGATAATGTCTTTTGGCTCTAGATAAGCCTGTTTTCTTAAAGACAGAGATACAGTTTATCAAGTGGTGTTTTTTGAGCCTTTGGCAAATCTTTGGGAGCCCAACACATGAGGGGAATTCTGTAATTGGTAGCTTTTAAATTGCTTAAATAGTTATCACCCCTTTCAGAATAGTATGGTGAGACCAAAAAAAAAAAAAAGGAAAGAGAGAAAATATGCTATATCATAAACAGGTGAAATAGCATTCTTTGCTTATTCTGGCCTTAATTAAATAATGAAGCTATTACAACTTGTATTAAAAACCACTTCTCCCATGCAGGCAAATTATACATATTTTATGATCACAAAGTAGTCTATGAGCGAATTCTTTCTAGTTGGATTTCCATTGTGTAAGTCAAGGGTTACTTTTACCTAGCAGAAGAAATAATGAGTCAGTACAGTAGGGACTTAAGGAGGGTCTTTGGCATTAACAAAACAAAATCCAAATAACAGTCATATACAAATCCCCAAATCAGAAATGCACAGGAAGGAGGGGAAAAAACAACACTGAAAATTAAAGAATCATAGAGCTTAAAAGGATCTCAGAGGTCTTTCATTTTATAAATGAGGAAACCGAGATCCAGGCAAGTTAAGTAACTTACTCAGAGTATCACAGTAAAGTGTTAGAGATAGAACCCTGGTCCTCTGACTAGAGATAGTGCTTTTCCAGTGTGCCGTGCCCCCTGATGATATTGGGGATAAGTATATGAAGACACAGTGCTAAATAACTGATATTGTTATACAGGATGTTCCAAAAGTCAGCATATTTTTAAGCTAGTATGGTTTGCAAAGGGGCAGCTGGGTGGCTCAGTGGACTGAGAGCCAGGCCTAGAGACTGGAGGTCCTAGGTTCAAGTCCAGCCTCAGACACTTCCAGCTGTGTGACCCTGGGCAAGTCACTTGACCCCTATCGCCCACCCTTACCACTCCTGGGCTAAGGACGGTCCCTAGCCCGGATGAAAAAGGAGGAAGGTTGGGCGTGGGGCTAGCAACCCCACCCTGTAAAAACTACATCTGCTAAAGAAACTGCAACCTAAAGTAGGGGCAGCTGGGCTAGCTCAGTGGATTGAGAGCCAGGCCTAGAGGCGAAAGGTCCTAGGTTCAAATCCGGGCTCAGACACTTCCCAGCTGGGTGACCCTGAGCGACCCATTGCCTACTGGTTGTGGCCCTATGCTCCTAGAATGGAGTCCCAGGATAAAAAAAAAAATGGTTTGCAAAGCAGGTGCTTTCATCAAAATTACCCTGGGAACCTCTGTGGTCTAAGTGAGAAACCTAAGGTGAAGAGGTGAAATGATTTGCCTATGGTCACACAAATGGAAAAGAGGCATAGTTAGGGTGCACGTCTAAACTTAGTTACTATAGAATTGATTCCTATAGGGATTTATCATCACAGAAATTTATCTAGCTGCCTTTGTGATTTTAAGAAAAGATACCACTTTAATCCAAATTAAGGAATTACTAGAACCTGGAACCTCTCTGTTTGTTTCTGACCAAACTCCCTTTCCCTATCCTCATTAATTTCATATATGACAAGATTTCTAGCATTTTGAGTATATTAAAGACAAGACAAAACACCCAACAAAATGCGTGGTCATATGACAAATTCTGATTTATATTTTTCCATGTCTCCCAGGCACAGTCCCAGGTTTTATTACCTAAGTTAGAAGCATGTCTGCTACACCCATCTCAATGAAGGAAAATTCCTGTGGTAAACTTTAAGAAGCTGAAACATTCCAGAGTTATACTTTCACAGGAAAAGTATGAAAATGCATACTTATCAATTCCTTTTATTTAATTTTCTTTTCAAAAGCAGGCATAGGATACAATCACAATACTACAAAGATGCAACAAAAGTTTCCAAAAGTTAAATCCGGGGGCTATGATTCTTTTTTGGTTTGGTGTTTAGAAGGGGAAAAAAAAGGTATCCAATCAAATATTTGTGTAATGATAATTCATTCAAAACAATTTCCAATAAAATTAATAGCTGAGGGACAGAAGGACAGGGCCAAACCCCTTAGCATAACATCTCAGTGCTTCTTCAAAGTGCTTTACAAAACATTCTACAGTATCTTCACAAAACAGGTGGGGATTTAGGGAGGTCCAAAAACTCTGCAGAAACCCCAAGGCAAGAGTGAGGAGCCAAATGCTGGTAGCCAAACTAATTTGTAAATTCAGATCTTTATAGGATCTAATATTTAAGTAAGTCTCAATAAGAAGTCAATGAATTGGTTATACTTATCTCCTCTACAAGGATAGCAGAAGTCTTGGTAATTACCAGCAGCATTTTTTCTTAAAATGTACTTTGGCTACCCATTTTATGTTTTGTCAGGATTTTTAAGTTAGATATCGGCATAAAAGTTGCATCACTCAGGATTTAAGACTACTATGGCTCAGCTTTTATATAGGCTCCCCTTTATTTTTATTTGTTGGTGTGCCTTTTATTTATCAGTTGACCCCAGGCTCCTTTACTTTCTGATGGATAAAATAATATGCTAATTTGGTACATACTTTAGATTTGCACTAAAAGCACTGACAATACAGATAAAAATTATATTGATACGATTCCTTTCCTACCTGGCCTTTCCTGATTCCTATGTCCATGAAAAATATTTGTGTCTATATAATAGAAGTCTTGCCTGAGGAAATATACCAGGCAATCTTTGAGCTTTAAAATATTTTTAAATTATAAAAATCTTTAAAAATCTTTTTTGTCTGAATAGCTTAAAACGGATTAATCCACATAGTGCTTAATCTGGGCACTGCCCAGGACAGTAAGAAAATGGAGATGGGCACAACTAAGTATGTGGAATGCCATACTGCTGGAAAGGGTACATTTCAATAGGTATATGCATGCATAAAGCATGAAGTAAGGTTACAAAGGGGGAAATGGTAAATTCTTATCCAAAGCTGGAATCATAATTGGGAAAAAGTAATTTGTCAATTGTTTGGGAAACCAAACTTATAAACCTCTACAATGTGAATAAAATGAAATCTAGAAAATCTCCATGGGAGAGAATTTTTTTCTTTGTAAATTGTCTAATTTTCAGAAACTTTACTTTTCCCCCCTATATAGAAGAGATGCCATGATTCTTCATATTTTCAATTATTTACATCTTTCAAAATTTGCTTAACACCCACTTTTGCTTTCTATATTGAAATATTTCAATTACCATGTGTAAACTTAAAACTATTTCACCTTAAAACAGTTTATTTAAAAATATATATATTTATATATACTCTCCAATTCAGAATAATAGGATAGAACTTCCCACAATGTAACAAAATCTTTATATAAAATATTTATGCATTCAGTCTCATTTAAACAAGTCTAATGAATGGAAATATTTACTCTATATAAATTTTATATATTTTTTCACGCTTTAAAAACATGCTGTGCTTTAAAACTAGATTGCAACAAACCAAATGATACTTGAAAATGAAGTGGCATGCACATTCTAGTTTTAAGGATCCACAGCCAACATGAAAGAGTGCAGATTCCATAAATCAATTTTGTTAAAGGTGAGAGGAAAGGGGCAAGGGGAGAGAAGAGAACTTAGTTTTCATACATTGATGAGCTAAAAGGCCATGCTCTTCAGCTTCCATGATAGTGTTTTATAACTGTTCGTAATTTTCCAAACATTTCTATATTTTCCCTAGTGAAAGGAACAATGAAATGTCTACTTCCTTCATTGAAATGTTAGATGATATAGTTTAATTATCACACTATCATATATACACACACACTCCTCTCTCTGTATGCATATATACATATATATATATGCCATACATACATACACATACAGAGAGAAAGACCAATAAAAGGCTACATAATTTCTTTACTCAATAATATTTTAAACATTGTAGCATACTGTAGTTGTATAAAACATGCAATTTTCTGGGATGGTGATGAATACAACACGAATGAGCCCTCATAAAATATATATTTTATACAGGATTGATTTTTTAAAATAAATTTAGTGCTTCTAGGCCCTTTCTTCCCAGGACCAGTTCTCGTTAGCACACAACTGAAATAACACACATAGCCATGTCCTTGAGAATGGTATATAAAATTTTAAGATACATCTACAGTATGTTTTCATTTTTAAAAAAGTTTGTGATAATTCTTGAATACTTGTATTGTGTGTGAAAATGTAAAAGATAGTCACAAATGACATCCCCTGTCCCAATAAAAGTAAAATTGAGCCAGGATACAAACAAGGCAAAACAAAGCTTCATAGCACTTAATAAGGGTAATATGAAGTCACTGAATAATACTGAGGTTTGTAAAAAGGACTGGATGAAAAATTACCAGGACATATTGAAGTTATGTTCTTACACTATCAACTGTTGTTTCTGGTAACCAATGCTTTTCCTGCCCCCCCCAAAAAATCCCCTTCACTATACATTCAAAATAGGCTGACATTGCTATAACTATTATGTGTAAAAATAATGCTCTATTTTTCTTCCACAAAGCAATTTGTATTCTAAGAGCTGGCAAACTTTGTTTTTTTCCTTTAACATTTTACACACAGAGAGTGGGCTGAGACTTAGCAGTACAGGAAGGGAGGTGGAAGTAAGGGACTTAAATTAAGGCATTCAAATGGCAAAGTAGGGTTGCCCATCATGAAGCAATATTAAATTGATATGATTAATTTCAAAGTTTACATTAACTGCTCAAACACAATGACATGCAGCTTTTTGGGATATATATGAATGACTAATATCAACTTTAACATTATGGCTTTATACAAGTGCATAGTTGCAACTGCAATAAGTAATGATATCTGATCGATGTGTATAAAAAATAAAGTGGAAAGTCTTAAAAATCCTTTTGCAGTATTACAGTACTACATATATACACACACACACAGTATAATGGTCACTTCTTAAGGATGCAGTCTATTCCACTACGGTAGGTTCTTTCCCAATCCTCAGTTCTTCAGATAACCTTAAGATGCTGGTGAAATCTCTCCAGTGAAGCTCAAAGATAATTGCTTTTATTTCAACTCTTCCCAGTCCTCTTGTGAAATGTAGTGTTGTCCAACAGAGTTTTGTAGAACAAGACTTTGGAGGGTCGGGATCCCTACAGTATCTTTATTTTGTCACCATTGATTCTTGGCTTTATCAGTCACGGTAAAACATCTGAGGAAACCTCTCTGAGATTAGTGATTTATATTGCAACCCTCCCAAAAGTAAACCACTGATTTATATATACATATATATATATACACACACAGACACTCACACACATGTGTCTGTATGTTTATATATATATACATATATGTGTGTGTATACATATATACATATAGCATTCTCTCAGGAAAATATAGCTTCTTTCTTTCATTTAATAAATTTGGGCTATCACATTTCAGTCTTGTTCATAACAGCAAGAAAATGATCACCATGGATAGTGACTGCATTCACAGAAGGCAGTTAGCTGGGGAAAAAAAAATAAAAAAAGATTGTCATTATCAGGAGCTACCTTGTCAAACTATTGTGACCTTTAAATTCTTGTGAGCCCACTAATTAAAGAGAGATTCTAGCACACAACTATATGTTTACCTTCTTTAAAAAAGTATATCGTGGGGGCAGCTGGCTGGCTCAGTGGATTGAGAGCCAGGCCTAGAGATGGGAGGTCCTGGGTTCAAATCTGACCTCAGACACTTCCCAGCTGTGTGACCCTGGGCAAGTCACTTAACCCCATTGCCTACCCTTACTACTCTTCTGCCTTGAAGGAACCAATATACAGTATTGACTCCAAGACAGAAGCTAAAGGTTTAAAAATTAAAAAAAAAAAAGTATACCTTACTATCAGCGGTCATAATTATCATTTTCATAAAGAGCACTTAATGCTAACATAACACATTATAGTATAAAGCAGTGCTGTAGATTCATGTGGTGGCAACAATATGAGGGTTTTCAAAATTTACTTTGGCAACACAAGCTATATTAGTGCTAACTAATCAATATAAGAATATACCTCAAAATAAATGGGAGAGGGCAGCAGAGTGGCTCAGTGGATTGAGAGTCAGGCCTAGAGACAGGAGGTCCTAGGTTCAAATGTGGACTCAGACACTTCCTAGCTGTGTAACCCTGGGCAAGTCACTTGACCCCCATTGCCTAGCCCAGTAATGGGCAAACTTTTTAAAGAGGGAGCCAAAGGAAAGGAAATGCCCATCTGTCAGTCTGTTTCTAAGGCGACTCTTTCAAAGTTTCATTGTATTGTATCCTACTCATTGTATTTGTCAGATTAGGAATAATATTGCACAGCCAGATAGAACATTTCAGGGGGCTGCATCTGGCCCGTGGGCCATAGTTTGCCCATCACTGGCCTAGCCCTTACCACTTTTCTGCCTTGAAACCAATACACAACATTGATTCTAAGATGGAAGGTAAGGGCTTAAAAAAATAAATTAAAAAAAATTTTTTTAAATAACAAATGGGAAAATAGCCCAATTTTACCCAGTCTGTGTATAATTTTCACAATATATGGTTACTGTGAAATTAGTACTAGTTCTTCCAAACTAAGCAGCAGCTGAAAAGATAACATGATAGAATTATTTCCTTTTAGACAAACATAGTACTGATTATTTGAGTTACTTTATATTTACATGACAGCAATCCAAACAATCAGCATTACTGCTTGAATTATTCTCCAAGTTTAGAATTAGAAAACAAGCCAGCAAACACTTCACACCACTACAAAATAAGCCAAGTCAGAAAAGGGTATTTCATAGCATTGTCAAGAAATGGAAAGCTCTTGCAGTTTCAACTTTGCAGGTCTGAAGAAAAGGGGAGAGGGATAACATGCTATTTTCACGGATGGTTTAAACAGCAAATAGAAGAGAACAATTTTGCTTGCCCCTTCAAAGGAACTTATTTGGAATGGCAGGAGTTCTTGAATTATTTTTTTTTTATCATTTTTTAGAGATTCTATTCCAAATTGCCATGCCAAATACACTAAAATTTGTCAAATGCATCTGTATATGTTATTTGACTTTTAAATTTGATACAAAAATTCAAATAAAATGTTTTCTGAAATTTAACTCTTTAAAACTTTTAAGTAGTATTGAAAAATAATTTTTAAAAAAGATTAGGGAATATAAAAGCCCAAATCCAAACCACATGCTCTAGGAAGAAAGGAAACCATCCATTTCTCATTTGAATTACCCCATTCATTTCTTCAGAAATCAAAAACATCGTCATCATCATCATCACCACCATCATCATCAATATCATCAAATGACCAATCCCAGTCCTTAAAAGCCAAATCAAGCAATCTGCAACAGGAGGTTTACATATTTACACTTGGCTATATTCTGCATTTTAAGACTCCATTATAAAATCATGACATATGACTGTCTTATAAGCATTTTCTTTAACACTTCTATCATTCACAATTTAAAATAGGGATATAATTCATACAGAAAATATATGGGAATCTGTTTTTTTTAAAGCATTACATGGAATTGCTTTCTCTCCCCCTCCCCTTATAATTAAGATAAATTCTGAATTAGTCATGTTTATGTCTGGGTCAGGTGCTGGGCTGGATCCAAAATGGACAAAAAAAACCTTAAACTTTTAAACTTCTTTTTGTTTATAGGTATAGTACCAAATAGCAATAGTTTTCAGTCACTTAAGTGTCCATATTAAATAATTATTACAAATTTATTTGAAATATAAGAATCAGAACCAATATCACCAAAGAACTCATTCTATAGCATATTTTGAAGACAATTCAAAAACAACTTTTGAATTATCTTTGGATACCAGCTGCAACTGGTCAATTCACCATCTGTCTAGTCCCAATGAAAATTTTTAAGTCTATATCAAATGACTTTAAACTGAAAAGGGAGGTAGAAAATTGTCTGTGGACACATATCCAATGTCCTAAATAATATTGCAAATAAATGATGTAAAAAAGAACAGTGGTAGTGATACATACAAGTTACAAAACCCAAGAAAAGAACCAGTAAACTGATGGCCTGATGTCTACCAAAAAGAACATAGCATGGCAAGATGAACTATAGTATAGTACCCAGGGCCCTAGACTTATACTTAGGAAGATCTGATTTCAAATCCCAACTGTGATACTAGCGAGGTGACCCTGGACAAGTCATTTACCCTTTCTGTACCTCAGTTTCCTTATCTGTAGAATAAGGTAGAAAAAGGAGTTGGATTCAATGGCCTCTAAGGTCCTTTCCATTTCTAAATCCATGATCATACTGAGGCTTGGGATATGACCTATTAAGTTGACTATGGCTCTGAAAGGGTAATATTTATTCAAAAGAATTAGGATAAGTAAAAAAGAAAAATGGAATGGCACTACATATTAGGAAGATATAGTCATTTAAGGAAATTCAAAATCCAACAGGAAGAATTACTAGTTGAGAGAATTTGAAAGAGGATGAAAGTGGAAATAAAAGAGGAAATGAAAATGAATACTAGAATATACCTCCTAACTAGGATATACCTGGACAAAAGGAGATAAATGAGTGCAGAAAATAGATCATGAAGTTGGCACAGAAGAATGATAGCAGTGATGGAGTATATCTGTTATCTAGAGAACTACTGGAGTTCCCTTTGCCAGTAGAAGCATAGCTAATACTTTTTAAAATCTGCCTTAATGATTATTTCATTTTTCAAAAGGCAGAGAAAAATTCCATTCCATAAGAGGATATCCCACTCTGGATTTAATCTTCACAAAAGGCAGAAGAGGTTACTAGGATGGAAATGGGAATACTGAGAGGAAGTAATTATTCCATATAGAATTGGGGAGAGGAAATTTTTGAGGATTCATTGAAAGGATACCTAGGATTTCACGAACTAAAATCCCCTATAGACGGAATTCCTTCCAAGAATAAAATTCTAAAGAGGAGAAAAAATAGGTACCTAAAGAGATCAAAGTGAATGCACAGGAAACTCACAAGCAAATTTACATTTTAAAATGGTGTGTAGAGAAAATGAAGCAAATATATGATGAATACAAAAAAGAGGATGTTTTTCTTTCTTCTTTCCCTTCTCTTATCTCTCCATTCCAATTAGCCTAGGAAAACTTAATAAGACCATATAATTTAGAACTGGAAGGGAGCCTTAGAGATAATTTAGTCCAAGATGGCAAAAATAGTAAGTAACAGAGCTAGGAGTCAATCCCAGGTCTTCTGATTCTGTATCTAGAGGCTTTTTTTTTTTTCTACCTATACCATGACTGTCTGGCTGTATCTCAACTGTCAAACTATATGATTCTAATTCTTAATCAGAATGAAAAAGTATATCTAGGTCAAATAATACAGTATTCTGTAAAATCAATTAAAGAAGTATTTCTAAATGCTAATTCTTTTTTTTTTTTAAACCCTTACCTTCTATCTTGGAATCCATGTTATATATAGGTTCCAAGATGGGAAAAGTGGTAGAGCTAGGCAATGGGGGTTAAGTGATTTACCCAGGACCACACAGCTAGGAAGTATCTGAGATGAGATCTGAACACAGGACTTCTTGTCTCTGGGTCTAGTTCTCAAACCATTGAGCAATCTTGCTGCTCCCTAGTGTTTATTCTTATCCACCCAATGTGCTCAGGGAGTGGAGAGGTCTTCAAGTTCTTTTGCAATCATGAGAAATCAATTGAGCATATGATATGTTTATCCCTTGCTCTTACTGGGTGACAAAACTCATCTTTCCCAGTTCTACGTTTCCTTGAGAAATTCATTTATATTATTCCTTCATAATTATTTGTTATGTGTCAAAGTCTACTTGCCATGGGTTTTCTCCATTGTTTTCTGAGTGATCTTCAATTTTAGTTCTTCAGATATTATAGTGTTCAACTTCTCATAGTACTCAACCAGGAGTTTTTAATCTTGGTGTTACCTTCAACTCTTCACTTACACTAACCTCAGACATCCAGTTTGTAGCCAATATATTGTACTGGTCTCGCCTCTCTGCACACAGCCACTGCCCAGGTGCAAGTTATCATCTCTTCATGCCTAGACCCTTGCAATCTATTTCTAATAATTGTGGTCTTGCTACCTCAAACCTTCTCTCACTTCAAAGGATTCTCAGCTTCCAAAGTGACCTTTCTTAAAGTACAGATCTGATTAATATCTTGCCCCCTAATAAATTCCAGTAGATTTCTATCACCTTCTTAGATCAAATATGAAACCTGCTGTCTCTTAAAATCTGATACATTTCCTACCTTTCCAGTCTTTATTTCACTACATGTACTCTATGATCCAGAGACGTAGGCTTTGCTATTCCTTGCACTCCATCTTTAGAGACCATGTCTTTCCCTAGTTGTGTGTCATGCCTGAGATGCTCTACCTCACCTGATTCCTGGCTTTTTTCAAGATTCAGCTCAGATTTTACTGTCTGCCAGAGATCTCCCATCTCCTACTATAGTACTTTTGATTATGAGATTACTTTATGTTTACACAATTTATCTTATCCCCCCTCCATATCAGAATGTAAGACCCTTGAAGGCGAGGATCATGTTTTTTTGAAGGAGGAGAGGTTGTATCCCCAGCACTCAGCATAGTGCTGGAAATGCTTAATAAAAGCTGGTTGACAGTCATACATCACCACCAGAACTCTATTGGTATTAAAGGGATGGGCTCTTTTTCAGACCCATCTTTTAAAGTTGTGGTTATTAAAAACAAAAACAAAACTGTAACTTTCTAAAGTGTGATTAGTCTTCATGTTCCATTTGTTATTCATTTGCAATATTTGTTCAAGATACAGATAAATATTCTGATGGACAAATTCTTTGAGTTGTCCATTCAACTGCATGGCATATTCTACATCAGGGGTCGGCAACGTATGGCTCTCGAGCCATATCTGGCTCTTTTGAGGGCCAGATATGACTCTTTCTGCAGGAGCCGTAAAGTCAATTTTTTTTTCAGGTGCTATTACAGGAGTGCGCACTGTGAGCGCTGTACGGCTCTCACAAAATTACATTTTAAAAAATGTGGCGTTTATGGCTCTCATGGCCAAAAAGGTTGCTCACCCCTGTTCTACATTATCTCCTCCAACAAATTGCCCCCCTCTGTCTTCCTCGTTCTATCATCTACTTTCAATCTCTCCCTATCTACTGGCTCTTTCCTCAACTGCCTAGAAACATTCCTTTGTCTCTCTCATCCTCAAAAATCCTTCATTTGAACCTTGCATCCTAAACTTGTAATGGCTGGCTAGGATAGGTACCTCCACCTTTTCTCCTTTCTTCTTAAGCCTTTTCACAATCTGATTTCCAGTCTTATGATTCTATCAAAGATACCACTGATCTCTTAATTGTCAAAGGCAAGGGTCTCTTCTCAATCCTCATTCTCTTTGACCTATCCCTCTGCAGCTTTTCAGGGTTAATTACCCTTTTCTCTTTGATACACTGTTCTCTCAAGGTTTTCGGACACCACACCACTCTCTCCTGGCATCCTTCCTATAAGACAGTACCTTTTTAGTTTCCTCAGCTGGATTCTCATCCAGATCATACAATCTCCCTCCTTACTACTTAATTTGGTGAATTAATCAGCTTTCATAGATTTAATTATCATCTCTGTTTTAACAATTCTCAAATCACCAAAGCCTCTGCTAACCTTCAATCTTGCATTTCCAATTGACTTATAGATGTTTTGAACTGGATGTCCAGTTGATATTTCAAAGCCAACATATCCAAAATTGACCTTATTAATTTTACCTTGAACTTCCCTATTACTGTAGAGAACAACACTGTCTTCTCAGTCCCTCAGGCTCCAAACTAGGTGTGATCCTTGATTCCTCTTTTTTCTCACCTTCCACATCTAATCTGTTGCCAAGGTCTGGTGAAAGAAATCCCAAGATCAATACTTTTGCAACATTGCTCAAATATGCCCCCTTCACTGCTAACAGTTTGGTGCTGATTAAATCTAAAGATGGGCATCAAAAAACCCTTTGCCCCCCCTTATAGTGCAGGCCCTCATCACCTCACAATTGAACTATTGCAATAGCTTGCTGATGAGTGTGTTTGACTCAAGTCTCTCCCCACTCTAATTCACCTTCCGTTTGACTACTAACATAATTTTACTAAAGCACAGTTCTGATCTCCTAACTCAAAAGTCTCTAGTGGCTTCCTAGTGCTTCCAGGATCAAATACGAAATCCTGTTTAGTATTCAAAGCCCTCTATAACCTAGACCTCCTCCTACCTTATTTCCTACCACATATTCTTAAACCAATATAAATATGACACTTTATCTCTTGGCTCTGGGCATTTTCTCTAACTGTCTTCCATGTGTGAAATGCTCTTCCTCCTCATCTGCTGGCTTTCTTCGCTTCCTTTAGGTCCCAACTAAAATCCTTCTACAGGAAGCTTTTTTCAATCCTTCTTAATTCTAGTGCCTTCCTTTCAAGAAGTATTTCTTTCAATCCTGCAGATAAGCTTGTTTGTACATACTGCTTGTTGATTTCTCCATTGGATTATGACATCCTTTAGAGCAGGTATTTTTTTTTAATCTTTTTGTATCCAGCAAGCACTTAAATGTTTATTGACTGATATTTTGAATAGTCATCATTTATCAATCAAATCAAATGATATAACTTATGTAAATCTGTTATATTCCCAACCCCCACTTTTGTAGGCAGTTACCTCAAGCTCTTCAGAATAATTACAGGTCTCATTTGAGAGATTACACAATGTTCTGGGAGTTGATACAATTATCACAATGCCAATCATAAATAGGAGAGAATCTTGACTTCTCCATCCATAGGAATCCCTTTTCAACTTGAGCATTCTGGATGATAAAGATATGGTCTACTAACAGAAAATTGATTATGAAAGTCTGCTTGTTTCCTCTTAATATTTTCATTCAAGAATGTCCTTAATGTGTGTATGGAGTATTCTCAATCTTATACAGGCATTCAGATTGATAGTTGTTTTTGTTTTCTTTGTTGTTTCTTTTGGTCGTGTGGCCAGAAAAAAAGATTTTCCATCTCTTTTTATTTTCCCCTCTTTGATCCCTAAATACCACCAAAACAATGCCAATGCCAGCATGCCTTTCTTCTGTAGAAAGTTTGTCTATTAAGTGCTTTTCCCATTTTCTTCAGGACTATTTCCAGTTTCTCTATAAGCACATCTGGGAATGTGATAGTAGAATTTGAATGTGGTGGGTTCATCATACTCAATGGTAAAAAGTTTGTTACAAAAATTTCTGCTCACATTTTCCATACTTTTTCTGTTGTCCTAGTTCCTTAAATTAAATGGTATTTTGCTTAGATGAATCTCCACCAAACTTTCTTTCAGCTAATTTCCCCCCTACCCTGAACTGTTTCTTGCTATTCTGGGGGGAGTATTGTTCATAATCTTGTACCATTCTTCATCATAATAGCTTGACAGATGAATT
This sequence comes from Gracilinanus agilis, assembly GCF_016433145.1. NCBI lineage: Eukaryota > Metazoa > Chordata > Mammalia > Didelphimorphia > Didelphidae > Gracilinanus > Gracilinanus agilis. The sequence goes on along the minus strand of NC_058131.1, from coordinate 182,703,614 downwards.
TATATTCTAATCCAGTAATGGCTTTGTATGCCATTTTTCATCACTTGAAAAGTAAATGCAAGAGTTCACTGCCTACCAATATTTTGGCTCTTCTGGTCTTTTTGTTGTGGTAAGTGATTTATTCAGGTATATTTCTTCTTTTTTAAAATTAATTCCATTTAATCAATTAATTAAGAGTATTTTCCTATGGTTATATGATTCATGTTCTTTTCCTCCCCTCCCCCCACAGCCAATGTGCAATTCCACTGGGTTTTACATGTACCATTGACCAAGACCTATTTCCATATTATTAATATTTGCAATAGAGTGACTGTTTAGAGTCTACATCCCCAATCATATCCCCTTCGAATCATGTGATCAAGCAGTTGTTTTTCTTCTGTTTCTACTCCCATAGTTCTTTCTCTGGATATGGATAGCATTCTTTTTCATAAGTCTCAGGTAAATTTCTCTGTGACATTCACCATCTAATTGATAAAGATGTGCTTTAATTTACCCATTTCCTTCTTTCTTCATTGATGATGAGTAGTTTTAATGCAAATATCTTTTTCTCATTTTTGTTATTGCTTCAAGTTTTGTATTAATTTTGATTTTTGTTCTAGCTAGTTGGTGGTCTGACTATATATAATTCATAATGATAACAAGTAATTTTTTGTATAAAAAAATAGAGTCACTTTGCATAAATACAATCAACTTCATTTTTGTATTCCTTGTGTCTAAGTTTTTTCCCCTCAAAACTCTCTTATTCCTTCTTGGGCAGCGAGGTGGCAGAGTAGATTAAGTGCCAGCTCAGAATCTGGAAGACCCGAGTTCAAATCTAGCCTTGGAGATTTACTAGCTGTGTGATCCTGGGCAAGTATTCTTAATACCTTTCTGCCACAGTTATTTCATCTGTAAAATGAGGTGGAGAAGGAAATGGCAAACCACTGTAGTATTTTTGCCAAGAAAATAAAAAGAGGTCAAGAGAGTCAGAGTTAATAAAAAAATGCCTGAATAAAAATTCCTTCTCTTGAACCATGTTTTCCAACATATTTCATTCCTCACCTATTCCCACCTTTGCATTTCACTGATTTAATTCAAACTGATTTAACTTGAAGGATCTTATTTTAAGTCTTCATAAAATGTCTTTATCTTTTCATGCTCTGTAAGAGAGCTACTGGCATATAAGCTGTAATTACTTTTATGATTGTTTTACTTTACCATGAACACTGCATTGTAAGGTGACTAACTGTTCTTTGAGGTAATGTTTTGTGTTGCCTTTTGACACTTAAGAAACCCATAAAAAAGACACTTTTCCTTTTAAAAGTGAACCTGTAAGTCATCATTACATTTCAATGCAATTCCCTTCCTGTTGTTTGAGAGTGTAAATTTATTGATATGATTCAATTAATTTCTCCATAAATATGAACTGGTCATTGGATGAAGATTTCACATTTAGGAGAATCAATACCAAAACTGATGGGATACTAACCATGTGATTTTTAGCTATCTCTGCCTACTTTCTACCACTCTGCTATTGTCATTGTCAAAATAGGAATTTGGAGGGAAAAGTGCACATATAAGATTGAGGACTATTTATTTTTTGGTTCATGGGTTGCCATGGCCAAAGAATTAATCACCAATTGATTACCCTACTGATTAATGAGTCTTCATCCAAAACCAAGCTGGCCCTTGTGCTAGGCCATATAAAAACTATACAACCTCCTAAAGCTTAAAACTCTGGAAGGTTTTGTCAGTAGAATCCAGTTACCACATTGCTATTTATCTTAATCTATGTTTCAAGTTAGACTGACTCCCTAATAAATCAATTCTTTTACTTGGAGATGTATTGGAGTGACATAATCTCAAAAAAATAAAACTGAAATGAAATGATAAAACTCAAATGTATAAAGAATAAAAACAAAATAAATTCCACATAAATTCCATAAAGTCCACAATACTGAAATATTCCAATTTTTTGAGATTTGGAGAATTTTAAATAAAACATTTTTTATACTTTAATATATTTTTATTAGTGATCTATTAATTTTATGGGTGAGTTTTAATGGTTAGTTTTAATCTACATGCAGTACTGTATAAAAAGATCCCTATTACTTACTGTCATGACAAAATGTACAAAAAAAATCAATGAAGAATAATTCGAAGGGAAGGGCCAGAACTAAAAAAAAATTAACATAAGTTTTAAGTATTATTTAAATTTAAAATAGGAACTCTGTTGTGTAATCTGAATATGAGCTTGATATCAGCTTGATGAACTAGTTCCTTTGCTCCAGATAGTTATTCCTTTTATGATAAATAGGGACAAAAAAATGTAATAACAGGTGCTACTTAAACAGTATTTTAAAGCTTACAAAGTACCTTTACATATATCATCTAAGTTGATTATAACCTTATTGAATATTAAGTAGATCTTAATTATTAATTAAGATTATTATTAATTAATATTAAGTAGATCCAAAAATAGTCAATAGCATTTATAAATCTAATCTTCAACCATTTTAACATCAAATTATAAGATTTGACCCCAAAGCCCACTTTTGTTAACATTTTCTATGGTACAAATACATTTAATACATGATTGTAATCGATTAAATAAATGTATAACATGTTCATATAAGTCAATGTTTGTGATAAAAGGCTGAAAAGTTTCTAGTATTTGACATTCAAGGTTTCATTAGAATTCTGAACATAAAGAGAAAAATGAGATGTAGTAGAATCATTTTAATAATAGCATTACATAAAATTTCAATAAATCATTTGGGAAAATTAGTTTGGAGGCTGTTGAATTTTTTTTATTTACCTTGGTTTGCTTGGAGGAAGCTGTCGACTTGGTCGTCTTATAGATTGGTTGGGTTGTACCTTCATAGAAGTTCTAGGAGATGACCGTGCAAAAGGGTCTGGTGCTGGAGGCTTTTTAGGTATCTTTTTTACCAACCGACTCACCCACTTCTGCTGGTCTTCTGTAGAATTAGCTAATAACAGCAGATTCTTTGCCGATGAAATGTCATAGTATACTAAAATGAAATATTTCAAACAGTGATTTAGTACTTTTAATAATCAATTGTACATACCTCACCCACATATTTACATTTACTCTAATAATCTCCTAAGTCTACCTGTCTCCACTCTCTCCTTCCAAAATATATTTTTCATACTACTGCCACGAAAGTCTTTTCTAAGGCATGAATCTGGTCATGTTATTTCACCAATTAAAAAATCATGAATGGATTTCTACTGTTGGCTGGACATAGCTAAATTTCTTTTCCCTGGTATTTAAGGTCCTGCACATGACAGAGAGTATAATACCCATTCAGTACTCACTCTCTTCTTCCCTTTCCCTTTCCTACCTTCATCTTATTCTCCATGCTCTAGTCAAACTGAAATGTTTTCTTCATTCTTTTCTCCTTAAGTGCATTATGATCTCCAGTCTTCATGATTTTGTTTATGTTGATCCCTATCCCTGGAAAACACTTTTCAACTTCCTATCGAATTCTTATTTATCTTTTACAGTTCAATCACAAAACGGAATGCCACATTTTGGGGTAAGTCTTCCCTGATCTGCTTAGTTAGTAACAGCCTTCATTCGGGGGGGGGGGCAGGGGGGGCAAGGGGTATCACATTGCATTGTTTTGTATCTCTATAATGCATTTAGTAGGCAGCACTGTGTAGTATTGTTATTTTGAGTGTCTACTTTCCTTACTAGTTTCTAAATTCTGAGGGATTATCTAACTTTCTATCTTCCTCAATGTCTAACGTAACACTATAGATAGTAAATATTCATTATAATAAATACTCAGAGAATGGATGTATCTACCTGTACTCAAGATAATAAGAAGCCATCAAATACTTATGTCTTATTTCTACAAAACACAATTTGTTTCTTAGAAATAGCTAATGCTAGGACATTTATTTTCATCATTTACCTTTGCAAGGTGCTATGATTTCCTCCTTTTTGTCCATATGGTCTTTATGGCATTTGATATGGCAGCGGCGACATTCAAGAGCAGGTGGAGGTTTAAACATATGCCAAAGTGGCTTCATACAGGCCTCACAGTTAGTAGGGAAATGATAAAGGGTGGGAATAAATTCATGTCCTTTGTGGCAAATGCAGTTTGACTTTTCCCCTACAGGTTCCACGGGAAATTCTTGTTCTTTTTTGCTTTCACCTTCATTAGCATACAAGATCTAGACATATCAAAAGAAAACCAAAATACTTTCCAGATAAAAGCTCACTTAATGAAAAAAAAAAACCTTTGGACAGGCCAAATAAAAATTATGTCCCTATAAAGTATGGAATAAGAAAATTACAATTTGAAGTAATTGCCATGTAATTTTTTTTCATATCATGGTAATTATTACTTAGGGGGAGGAAAGATCTTTGGATTTTTTTACCCAGTCTTTAACCTGTTCAAACCTCAATAAAACAAAATCAAAGTCTTAATATTTTAGCAGCAACTTATTTTCTCCTCATCTTTCCTTTTAGATTTTTTAAAATTATGTTTTAGAAACTTTACCAGAAGATGATAGAAAAGAGATGTCTCAATTAAAACATCTAAATAGTTTATTATTTCCACTTACCAAACAAAAGTTTTGGGGGAAATAATGATCAATAAACATCTACTTGTGCTATTGGTTTCATTCTTAAAAGTTGCTATAATTATGGACCTACTTGAATTTACAAATGGAAACGCTAGGTAAAAAAAAATCTAATGATAAATAAAGAAAAAAAAAAAAGAAAACCCTGAAAATTGAATGGGCAATATTCTTTAGAAAGGAAAGAAACACTAAGTTCCTTTAAAGAATTAGAAATGAAATAGATATAACAGATTTATCAACGAATAAATAGATCCTATTATATATAAAGGACTTGAGAATACCTCTGAAGAAGGCTCACAGATTCTCTAAGTAGAAAGCAGAAAAGGTAAACATGGTGAACAGTTTGATCATGGGTATCTTGTATGATATATCCTGATGGGAAGGGAAAAAAGGCCACATTACCTGAAATATCCTTGGAATCTCTTTGGAATCAGCTCTATAAACATCTGTCTGGGTGACTGGTCGGACATGGAACAACTTGCTATAATAGTGTTAAGGAAAGGAACAAAAAATATCAGAAAAGGATAAAAATATGTCAATTATTATTTCAAAAGACATATTAAATTAACTTCACACACTGAACAAGATTATTACTTGAGTTTTTTAGAAAGTCTCCTCCAAAATTCTAAATTTCTACACTTTATTTCCTAATTCACAATTTAGTTTCAAATAAGACACATTCTTTAAAAACTCAAAATAAAGATGAACCTTAAAATAAATAATAAATAATTAAATTGATATTAGCATTAAATCATGTACTAATACTTGTTTAAGTAATGTGCCCAACGTTTAAAGAAAACAACAACAATAGCTATATTCTACAGTGTATAATTTTAAATTCCCAAATGTAATGCTGACATCAATTTATTCAACAAATGGGAAAATGTATGCCAACTACTCAAATAAAGCCACATTAATTGAATATGTAAGGTGAGAAAATTTACATTTACTAACCACTCTGTGTTGAAATACTTACTCTATATCTAATACCATGTAAGGATTAGACTGTTCTTTATCTTGTTCACTGTCATAGAAAAGAATCTTCTTACTGCTTACAATCACATACTGTTAAGAGAAAAACATTTAACTATTAAGGTTCATGTTATTTCAGCCTTTGTTTCAATTACTTTTTTCTTGCAAGCATATGAAATTCTTTTATAGCAATAAAAATCAATGTCAGAACACAAAATAAAAATAATTAACAAAATGTACTTGAAGGAACTTTAGTAAAAATGTTATTATTTAAATAGTTAATGATTTTTGCTTGAAATGCCTTTATTTATTTATTTTAAAGGATTTTTTTAACCTTTACCTTCTGTCTTAGAATCAATACTATGTATTGGTTCCAAGGTAGAAGAGCACTAAGGGCTAGGCAATAGGGGTTAAGTGACTTGCCCAGGATCACACAACTAGGAAGTGTCTGAAGCCAGATTTGAAACCAGGACCTCCTGCCTCTAGGCCAGACTTTCAATTCACTGAGCCACCCAGCTGCCCCCTTGAATTGCTTTTAAAAAGAACAAAGTTTCAAAGTATAATAAAAGGTGTTTATACAATAAATTGGGGTTCTAAGATAGAACAGCCATAAACCCCGTATTACTGAAACTGACATAAGAATGAAGAGAATTTTAACAATTTTCAGAAATGCTTTCTGAGTCTGAATGAACTGCAATGTTCTTTCTTAAGTACTATGCTAATTCAAGGCTATTGAATTTATCAATGATATTAGATTTGCATGTTAAACAGAACTTTACTATATTGCTATTAGTCAAATAATAAGTACCTATTAAATATGTCATAATTCCATCTAATAGTGGTAAATATGATACAGAAGAAGCAATAATCTACAGTTAAACTTTTGCTAACATTGTATGTTTTTATTCTTCTAATGAACTTGTTTTTCCACTATTAATAAAAACTCATTTAAATGTCATACTGAGAAAGATTTTGTTCTATAATTTTCTTATCTAAAGGGATTTATGCTAGTTTTATTGCTCAATAACCATAAACCCCTTCTGCAGTAAAGTTGCTGTACAATTTTACTTGCTACAACATTATTTTGCAATCAACACAAATCTTCTTTTCTGATTAGCAGCTAATATCTAAAGCTATATATGTATCTGCCTAAGTACTACTATGGACCAGGGCTGATACCTCCAAGGCTTGGATCAAAAAAGTTATAAGCTAAAATAGAATCCAAAGATTATGTAAAATGTACAAGTGACAAACTCTTTCTGGGAAAATAACACTATGATTTCTAACCATATAATATCAAATTACCTTTTTAACCCATCCAAACTTCTTAGTGTTGTTTCGTACAGGCAACGAAAGCCATCCTTCTAATCTTGATTCTGCAAACAAGCAAAGGAATAATAACTCAAATAAATACTTTTTAGGATTTGTAGGAACAGAATTTTCATTTAAATATTATGAAGCAAGACTAATCTGTTCCTCAATGCTCTCATCATTACAATTATCTATAATTCACAAATATTAGTTACTGTAAGCAAATGCAAATTTTTTTCAGTTCATTGCATTCTATAGCTCTTTTACTCAGGCAAAAAATTCTAAAACGTGCATTTATGGTCTTTGAAGGCAGTAGCAAAATAGTAACTCCAGTCATATTTTGGTGGTACATCTTAAGAAATACTTATCACTTTAGAAATAACTTTAACTTGGGGCAGCTATGTAGCAAAATGGAAAAAGCACTAGGCTTGGAGTCAGAAGGACTGGGGTTCAAATCTGGACTCAAATACTTCCTAGCTGTGTGAGCTGGGCAAGTCACTTAACCCCAATTGCTTAGCCCTTGCCTTTCTTAGAGTTTTTACTAAGACACAAAGAGCTAAAAAAAAAAAAAGAAAAGAAAAATGCTTTAACTGTAACAGATCTTTCCTTTAAAGATGATGCACAGTTAAAAATTGAAACATTTATGGAGAAAGGAGTAGATGGAGAATGTTTAAAATGTTTTCATGAAGATAAAATGGAAGTTACAAATTACAAATCAATGTTACAACACAGGGCAAAAAAATCTCACTATAAATAAAGTTGAAACAATTATTTTAAGTAATACTTAATGCAAACAAAATGCCAGTTCAATAGCTGAACCTAGTAATTCTGGGTTTTGATCTGGGATTTGATCTATATTTCTAAAGGTGCTATTCAGTCTTTTTTTGGGGGCGGAATATTAGTATAGAGATTTCATAGAATATAGCACGCACCCAGGGAATGTAAAAGGAAAAACTATCATAAAAATCAAGATATAGTTTTAATTGCCTGGTCATTTACTGAGACAAAGAGGCTGCCTTGCCAGATAACCTTATGATTTTAGGAGTTGATGTAAGATTAATAATCAAAGCTAGTATTTAAAATGACATTTTCTAACATTTTTCCTTATTATCTTAGAAAATGATGAGGACAAAGAAATAGCCTATTATGAGAAAATTAAAGAACAAATATGTTTCACAGCAACTATTTTACTTTATAGTCTTCTTTTAAAATGACCTAAAATTGAACTCTTGCAGTTATGATTCCTATACATTTTTGTACTTAATCACACGTTGCTTTGGATTATACATATTTGTTTCATGTGTGTGTATGGTATTCTCCACTCAACTTCTCCTTTCAATGGCTTATCATTCCTGGGAAAGGATCCTGGGTTTGTGAAGGCTATGACAGGAGAGTACAAGGTTCAGAAAGCCCTATCTAGCAATCTAGAAAGGTTTCCAGTATGGTCTTCTGATGGAATGCATATCTTTTTAAGGACCAGTGTAGCTATGCTGAGAAAGGCTGGTGATCAGAGGGTTAAGCCATTAGACAAGGAATATTTTTTTCCATCAGAGCAACTCATTAAATAACAACCAGGGCAAATGATCTATATTTGTGAATAGGGTATACCTGTAGATTTACATTAATGTTCAATAACTCCAAGTATTATATTTTATAAAAAGTTTATTAATAATCAATTGAAGTAGAAGAAATAAAAGAACAAAAGTAAAAGCCTGAGTAAAATTCTCCTGCCTGGCACTCACTCCACCAGTCAAGTTCAGGGGAAAAAAGAGTGAGGGCGCAGCTACACAAAACTTCCATCTTCCCTTCATTAGTACATTACATAGAAATGTAACTGGGATGCTGGGAAAGAAGAGTCCCTGAGGAGCAAAATCCTAATCACATAACCAAGAGAACCTTAGAATATTGAAATGTTTACCTCTAATCTCCCTACTTAAGTTGTAAGCTTTTTTTAGGACACAGACCAAGTATTCATTCTTTCATATACCTCACAGTACCCAGCCCTGCCATGCTGAGGCTAGAAGTACTGAATATGCTTGTTATTTGTCTGTGTTGATGGCAAAATGGAAAAAAAAATTCTACATCTTTAAACTATGAACTTTAACATTTATATTCATTTTCTTGAAAATAGCTCACAGCAGAGAAATCCTAGGAGCTTTGAAGCCATGCCATTTTCCTATTTCTCTTGTATAATCACAATAGTCTAGTTTCTGCATTATAGTGTGTTGGTAAAACATGTGAGTTTTAAAATCTATACTATAATTAATGAGTTAGAAAAATATTTTGTTAACAATTTTGTGCATATTCTTACATTTCTACTAGGTCTAACAAAAGTCATTAAGAGTTAGTGGATATAGCAACATAACGTTATGAAAATTTTTCAACAAGAATGAAGTTAGAGGAGGGGGAAAACAATCCATGAGTCAAATGGTTTTCAGGATGTCACCTGCACTATCAAGTTCCGAAGAAATGGGTGCACAAGATAAGGATTCTTCCTCTGAGTCAGAATCAGAGTCGAGAAGCATGTGAGAACTGGAAGGCTTAGTAGCAATATTGAGAGAGGTAGAAGAACGTTGATAGGTGAAAGACATGGATTCCATAGTATGTGACTGAGTGATATGGACTAAATACCCAACATAAAAGAACAGAAACATGCCACAAAAAAAAAAAAAGGTTATCAGGAAATCAAACAGAATAGTTTTTTTTTTAAAATTAGTTATTACATTATATGATGAGCTACTAAAACAAACGTGAAAGTAAATGTTTTCTCTTTTAAAGCATTATCAGAAGTTAAAAAAAAAAGAAGAGGTGAAAAATGGTAGAAACAAGATACATGTTTTCCCATATATAAATACTGGCATTTACACCTATCTAAAGAAAAATACACCACAGACCTTGAGATAATCAATTACCTGATTTTGATTCTGGGCCACAAGACTTTTTATAAAAATAAATAAATGTGCTGAAAACAAACCTGTACCTGGGAACCCATCATCTGCTTCAGCTTCCCCTGGCCCACTGCCTATACTGGAACTATCCAAACCGATATGTAAGGCTTGGAGCTGCGATCGAAGTTGTTCAATATCACTATCTTTACTGTCCAGGGTCATTTGCAGTTCAATTCGAATTTGGCTTTCTTCAGCGATTTGCTGTAAAAGAAAAAATATTTTTGCTCCAAGTTAGATATGGTGTATGCAAAACTAGGGTGGGGTATGTGTGTATGTGTGTGCGTGTGCATGTGCACAGAGGTAGATTCACTCCATCAATGTAAAGTAACAACTTGTTCATAACTTAGTTGATAGTGTCTACAGTTACAAGTTAAATGACTTGGTCAATGTCTCAAAGCTGGAAGATGGAGAAGGAGAAGGGACTCACTGCTTCTAGGTGTGATACACAACTCATTAGATTAGTCTCATTCTTCAAGAAATGTTTTTCTGAAATAGGCTAGCAATGAAACATAAGATACATACAATTTTTTAAAAATCTGAGTGCTATCTAGCTACTAAGGAAAGTTTCCAAAAAAAGATTCTTACAGCTTGCATTTCATTCAGTTCTTTTTGATATTTGATCATCTGTTGAGTTAACTTTTCACGTTCTGATTTAAGTTCCATATGTAGTTTTCTGTTCTCTTTCTCTTTCCTCCTCACATCCGTGTCAGCACCACGCTTGGGAGGTTCTTTTCGATTCATAATCTCAGCCAATTTATTTACAGCCTAGAAGAGGCAAAAAACAAAACTGTTTACTGTCAGTTGTTTTCTCTACATCTCACTATTAGCTATGATGTAAATACCTATAACACCCTTTGTACCACAAAACAGGCTACAAAATACTATATACAAGTTTTTATGTTTTAAAATGCCCCTGTTCTTTGGTCACTTTAAGTACAGGAACACATAAATACCAATCACATTCACTTACCCTTCATTACCCCCCAATCAAAACCCTGTTGCTGGCCCTTAGAGTTTTAGAAGAGTCCTAGAGATAACTGTTTGAAGATAGTACTGATTCCATTTACCTTCTGTCCACTGTCAATTCTTATTTTTTGAAATAGTTCTACAATAGAAAAATCTCCATTTTTCCTCATGAAAAAGGAAGCTTTGTCTGAAATGCTTTAGTACTATCAATCGGAGAGCAAGGAGAATGATCAATAGTTTAAAAAAAATCTAAGTGAACCAAGTTTGATGATGCTCATTCAAAGAGAAAAATTAAATATGAGTTTGTAATAAAGCCTTGGGCAAAAGAAAAGGATAGCAACAAATAAAATATAGCTATGTCATAAATATCACATTGGAAATAACCTCTACAACAAACTGAATTTTTACCATATCAGAGCTTACAAAAATTAGGAATAGAACCTTTATTCCTCCACAAAAAAATTTCAGAATCTTAATCATCCTTGAATGAATCCAATCTATAATGGACCTATAATGAGAATATAAATATAAAAATATAAAATAATATAAAAATGGACTATGCTTATATTTTCCATTACAATTACCTGAGTTTTTAGTGTTCTCTCATTTAAAAGCTGTTTCTCAAACTGTGATTTAATAACTGATATATTTGTCTCTTCATCTTTCAACCTGGATATTTCTGAAATTTAAAAAAAATGAGGATTGCTTATAAAAGTAAACTTTAAAATAAGCTATAAGCAGACTAAAAATGTATTTTATTCCTAGTTGATACATACGCTCTTGGACTTCTTTGACTTTATTATTCAGTTCTTCTTTCTCATTTGCAAGATTAGCCACATCACTAGTTAGTGTCCTATTAGCCTCTTCAAGCTAGGAAATGAAAAGAAATATAAAGTAAAACCCCTTAAGTTCTAGTTAATTGTGAAAACTTTTTATTTTGTCATTCTCTCCTTTTTTTTTCTTTTGGCATTATCTTGTAGAAACTCATTTTCACTTCTTTCATTTTTCTGTTTCTACTATTACCCAAAAGATTTCTTTTTCTATTAATATGCGTGTCGTAAACTAAAAAAGATTCACCCAGATCTCAGAATTGTACATGTTATAGAAATTAAATTATATGGCTTTTGTCTTCAAGTAGGATTCTTGCGGGAGGGGAAATAAGCCAGATCATTTTCTGGGATCTCAGAAGCATTTTGAAAAAAATGTAAGTATTAAAAATTATAATTCCTAACTTCTTAGAATCCAAATAAAAAATTATATAGCACAATTGAGATTGTGTGTGGAGAGGTATAAATTTCTCCTACTTGTAATTATTTGCTTTCTTCATACATTTTCTTAAAATATTTTATGGAGTTCTGAAGAGTCAGACACAACTACAAAAAAGTGAACAACAAAAATATTTTACCCCTGAATTTCTTAACTTCCCCATCTATGCATCTTTTTATCTTTAATAAAAATGTGACAGCAAAGCCTCTCTTCTATGTGACACTCACTGTCAAATAAACTGTCAATGATACGTGACTAAGCAGCAATAATATCAAAGGAAAAAACTGGTATATACATGGAAATGTTTCTATTTCGTAGTGAGCAATGCAAGGATAGTAAATGAGCATTATTCAGAATTTGATTAGACTGGGTTCTAAACTTCACTGAACATTGCTACATTGGTTTAATGAAATAACTTGTTTTTATTTTCATTCTACCAAAGCCCTAAGAAAGAATGGAAGAAAAAAAATATGCACCTAACCTATAACGTAGTTCAAGTTTTAATTTTTTCTAACATTCCACCTTAGTATAATTAGTTTAAAGTTCCTTTCAAAATGTATTTTAAAAAAACAAACAAACATAGAACCGTTTCTATTTCATATGGATTACATACCTCATTTATACAGTATTTTGTGATTTGCAAAATGTTTTCCTCCCTGTTTCTTAAGATAGATGGCACATATACCAGTAGCCCCATTTTACAAATAAGAAAAGTGAGGTTCACGTAAGTTAATTGCTTGGCACCATATAGCTAGTAAATGTCAAAACTAGCTTTCAAAATCAGATCTCCTGATTCCATGTGAAGTGTTCTATCCATTGCTAGCCTCCTTAGCAACTTCATTGTATTAATTAGGTTTAATATATGAGTTAACAATTAGAAAATGGTTCTTCCTAGAATTTTTCCTAAATTGTTACAAGGGAGCTAAGAATTAAATAAATTCAAGATTTTAATACTAGTATTGGCTCTAGAAGCAATTTATCACAGAATATACATTTTAATAAATTAAAATTGTAAGAGATCATTTACTTACAGACGCTATCGTAGCATCTTTTTCTGCAAGTTCTTGCTTGTGTCGAGCCATCATCTCTTTAATTTCCAGTTCTTTCATGATCTTCTCTTTTTCCAAATCAGAGTACTGTTCTTCAGCAATAGAACGGGCTAGCTGCTCTGAATCAGCTTTTGTCAAAGTGATCTCAAGTTGTGCAGCCAAGGAGTCCCTGTATTTTCAGAGATATAATAATTTAGTGGAAACATATTTATTGCATCTGTTTAACACAGTGCCTGTGAATTCCATTTTGACTTAGTTTTCCTTTGTACTGCTCCTTATCTTGAAGGAGAACAAAATTTAACTCTCACCTTTCGTCCTGTAATTCCTGGTTCTTCTGCTGCATTTCTTTGCAAAGTTTAGTCTTCTCTTGACATTCTTCTTTAAGCTCTCGAACTTGTGTTTTATAGAGAGTCTGAATTTCAAAATGTTAGAACGAAATGTAAAAGCCACCATTAATGCCATAAAGAATGAGACTGAAGCTTCTATTTTTTAAGGTGTCACAAGATATCCTTGTTCTACCTAGAGCTAAAAAAAATTAACTAATGGTATCTTTTCTAGGTCCTAGAAATGATGTAAAAAGCTATGATTTTAACAAAGTATCTGCCAGTTAGGAGATACTTATGTTATGTGATCCAGGAATCATAGTGAAAACTCTAGGGTGAACAAAAAAGTACATTTTGCATTTATATTTATGGGTACTTGACTGGAGAATGTAATGTGCTCATTGAATGAAGTTAGATGGGTTTGTCTAATGGAATTAAAGAGTAGGATTAGTAACAATGGACAGAAGTTGTAGGAGCAAATAGGAAAAACTTTATAAAATTAGAGCTGTCCAAAAAGCAAAATAGGCTGACTTTGGAGGCTTTGGGTTCCCTAGCATTTGAAAGTTTTGAAGTAAAGATCACTTGTTACATTTGTTGTAGAGGGACTTCTTGTTCAGGTCCTGGGTTTGACTGACTTTTGAATTCCTTTTCGGGTCTAAAATCCTGTTTTAATGATTTCTGAATTAAATACTTATTCAAGTAAAAAAGTCAATATATGCATAAATTATTTTTATTTCTCTTGATTTCCTGAATAAATAACTTCAAATAAAAAAAAGTTGGGAAGTCCTTTTAAACTTATCTAATTCTTCTAAACATATGTGTAGGAATGTATGGATGTATGAGATTTTCAGTAGTCTTTTCCCTTATTAAAAAACCAATTGAGGGGGCAGCTAGGTGGCTCAGTGGATTGAGAGCCAGGCCTAGAGACAGGAAGTATTGAGTTCAAATTTGGCCTCAGCCACTTCTAGCTGTGTGACCCTGGGCAAGTCACTTAACCCCCCTTTGCCTGGCCCTTACCACTCTTCTACCTTGAAACTAATACACAGTACTAATTATAAGATGGAAGGTAAAGGTTAAAAAAAAATCAATTGTTTAATTTTATTATTGTTCACACTAATCAACCAAGCTTGAAATGTGACTACATCTGAGTGTCACAGAAAAATTTTAAAGATGTCTCCACTACAGAAGCTAGTATAGTGAAGAAGAACATGCCATGAAGGCGGAGGGAGGGGAGGGGGGAAGAAATCTTGTTAGTTAATGGTATATTTTTTAAAAAAGATTGGAAAATCATCTCACCAACCAACTTTTCCTGTTAAATATCCATTTCTTCATTATAAAAATGAATTCTTCATAACATTCAAACATATAACTACTGGTCCATTATCAGTAAGATATGTGTCTATAACTAATTTTCTTTCCATCAGGGAATAGCGATATATTTGCACTAACATGCACTCTTTGGTCGAATATTATGTTTGGATTTGGCTATATTGCATATGAACAAATAATCCAAAAGCCTCTGACTTCAAAACTTCGCATTAACTAATACTGCAAATATCTTAATTAAAAAAAAGCTGGTCTAAATTTTGATAAGCTATGTAAAATAAAATTTTGGTCTGGTAAAACATTTTTAACTTAAATCTGTGAGAATGACTTATTTCTTTAAAATGCATCCTCCAGTTTCATCCTACTAATAAAAAAAAATGAGATAATTTTTCAATGAAAGTATTTGGGAAACCTACCGAGAAATATTGTTCTGCTTCAAGCTGATCCTGGAGCTCTTTCATTTGTCCATCTGCATCTTGCCTTTCTCTGTTAGAACATTAATTCATAAATTTAGGTTACCATTATTTAATAAACATATATGCCTAAAAAGACTTGTGAAGTGAAGTGAGCAGAATCAAGAGAATGTTGAACACAACAACAACAATGTATAATGATCAACTGTGAATGTCTTAACTATTATCAACAAGGCAAGGATCCAGGACAACTCCAAGGGATTTGTGATGAAAAAAGTTTTCTATTGCCATAGAAGGAATGGATAGAATCTGAATGCAGATTGAAACATACCATTCTTCACTTTATTTTCTCCACGAATTTTCTCTAGTTTAAGTAAGATGTCTTGTTTCACAACATGACAAATAGGAAATATGTATTATATGATAATATATGTATTACCTCGACCATATTACCTGCCTTGTTGAGGGGGTGAAGAACAATATATACATACATATATATATTTGAACAGGGCTAATGTAAAAATTTTTTTCTTGGATAAGCATATTTATTACAATTCATTATATATTTATAACAAATAATATGTATTATATTATTGTTGTTACTTATTATGATAACTTAAAAAAACCTATATACACATAATGCATAACAAGGAAATCATAGGGCAGATTATCTAGTTCAACTCTTTCACTTATGTATTAAGGAAGCAGATCTAGAGATCCAAATGAATTAAGTCAAAGAATTAATTAATGATAATATCCATTAGGAGGCCAACTATGCAAAAAATAAACTACAATCTAATAATTTTGGTTTAAGCATTTAAATGAGAAGCTAGAAGGAAATGATGCAGTCATTCATTCAGCTCTGTTCTGATGAAGCAATGGGGATCATCACATTAAACAAATGGAAAAAAGTCTGAAGTATCAAATGATCTAAAAACACTCTTGAGCACTAGTTCTGTCATTTACTAACAATGTGAATTTAGAGAAGTCTTAGATCAGTTTCCTCCTATGAGCCACAGGAATAATATTTTCAGACAGGCAGTATGATGTATTAATGAATCAACTTTAGAGTCATGGGATTGAGGTTCAAGTCCTATTTCTGCCACATACTGTGAGACTTTGTTAAAATCACTAACTTTTTAGAGCCTCAAGTAACTTTTTAAGATTATTAAATTACAAAGATGAAGATTTGTACTGGTGAAAGACATTCCTTACCACATACATATTACACTCATAAAAGCAAAGACCTATTAAAAACAAAAACATGTAATATATGCACTACATATGCCTGAAAGGGCCAAAAGGAATAAAACTTTGTAAATCTCATCACACTAAATTAATAAAGAGCCAAAGAGAGTATAATTTAAACCAGTAAGTGCTGAATTTTTCTTTATCAAATTTTAAAATGCTACCCATGCTTTCATATCTTTCTTTTTTTTAGACCCTGTACCCTTTTGTTTTAGTATCAATTCTTTTTTTTCCTCTTTAATTTAAACCCTTATTTTCTAAGAATCATTATCGAGTATTAGTTCCAAGACAAAAAAAGCTGTTAAGAGCTAGGCAATTGGGATTAAGTGGCTTGTCCAGGGTCACAAAACTAGGAAGTATCTGAAGACAGATTTGAACCTGGGGACTTCCTGTCTTCAGGCTTGGTTCTCTATTCACTGAGCCTCCTAGCTGCTCCCTTAGTATCAATATTAACAGAAGAGTGACAAGGACTAAGCAATAGAAGTTAAGTGACTTCCCCAAGGAGGATGTATCTGAAGCTATATTTGAATCCAGATCCTCTCAACTCTAGCACTTATACTCTATCCACTGTGCTGTCCTTTTCACATTACTTTTAAAATATAAGGAATCATACTGATTGAGCTATAACCAATAATCAAGGGGGAAAAACCTAACTAATGTCTTCTAAGTGAATCTGACAAGCCACCCTATTCATCGTATTATTTTGGTAAAAAATATTGAAAGAATACTTATCTTTATTTTGAAAATAAAAATATACTAAAGCTGACAATCATCATTGAGTCAAATGGAATTAAACTAGTTATATTATCTTCATTTATAATACACGGAAAAGACTTGGGAACTAAGGTACTATTCTTTTCAGTTTTGTGAGGCTATATAAAAAATAGGATTTTAAAATTTGGTCCATTTGAAAGTTTTGCATAAATTATTCTACAATTATAATGATCTTCCTTCTAACTAGTTCTAATGGTGTAGAGTATCCTGTAATTTAAAAAACAACCCAGGAATGGAGAAGTGGGTATCAGTTATTGAAGGTGTACCAATATTTACTTACTTGCGAAGCTCAATATTTTGCTTTTCCAGACTCATTTTGATTTCCATGAGATGATTATTTTCTTGTTTCATTTGTTTTTCAGACATTTTCAATGTATTGACTTGTTGTGTTTGCATCTTCAGGTCATTTTGTGTGAGGCAGCGTTTTTGTGTTTCTTGTTCTATTTTTAAGGTCAAATTTCTGACCTGAAAGATACATTTTTCTCATGTTGGTATTATTGGTTTTTCTCACCCTGATATATTAAATATAAGTAATTTCATTGCTAAGTAAAGATGGCTCTTGGCAAAGAATAAAGATTTTTCTTCTTAGATATTTCTTAAGTATATATTCCATATTTAATTTATTTTTATATATTTTTATTTAAATACTGACTTAAAAATGATAATGATTAGTAGCTAATAAAGCACTTTTTCTACAGTAATCCTAATTAGGTAAGTAGCATATTATCATATTGACTTTGCAAATAGGAAAACATGCTAAGAAAGATGAGCTGGTTTGCTTGAAGTCAGAGAACTAAAAAGTGACAGAGGCAAGATGTAAATTTGTCTTCTCAATCACTTGCTTTCCACTCTACCCTGTTGCTTCTTAAGATACAGTCTGAATTGTCAGAAATATATACAAAGGATTATTTCAAATCTATAAATAATTTTAACATTGATCATTTATTAAAATTCTTCTTACATCCTCATTTAGTTTGTCCTTCTGTTTCAAGAGTTCATTGACTTTCTGTTGGGATTGTTTGAGGTCACAATCTAACATCGAACATCTTTTTTCAGCTTCCAACAAAAGGTTTTCCACCTTTTGTTTTAAAGTTCTTTCCTCTAGTAGTTTCTTTTCCATTTCTATTGAAGGATGAAAGAGGGAGGAATGGGAAGAAACTGTTACAATAATGAACCAATTTGAGCAAAATAGAAGGATAACAAACAGAAACTAAAAAAAATTTTTTAAAGACTAGGTCTCTAATTCACATAAGCAAGCTTATGCTTACAGGCCTGAGCTCTCACTTGCCCTGTTTCTGACTGAGGTAGATCCTGCTCTCCCCAGGTAAGCTGCTGGTCCCAAGCTACTGGAGGCAATGATATCAAGAATAGATAACTGACTTAGTTCACTAAAGCTCACGGTTCCTAAACTTCAGAAATCTGCTAGTCTCATCTTCCTTGTAGCAGATTACATACAAATAGTACCATATCCATCACACAGATTTGACTTTAACTTTGTACAAATTTTTACATAAAGGCAATAGTGGTATAATCTATTAGTTTCCACTTTTTTGAAGGTATTCCTATGTGGTTATTCAATTTCCAAATATTTAAAATTCTCTTGACTTTCTAGTTCGCATAATTTGAAACTGTATAAAATTTTTATTCCAGTAATTATATCCTGAACTCAAGGTAGTTCTTACTTAATAAATTATGTGTTGGTCTTTAGTAGTATTATAGGAAGGAACTGTACCTCAACTGATTCATGATTCAGGCCAGAAATGAAGGCAAATTAAGATTGTGTTTTCCCTAAACTGAGCGTTAGAATGACCTAGCTATGTATATAGAAACCCATATCCACCACTTCCATTCCTCTTGAGAAAACTTAATCAGTGGTAAGTGTCATCTTTCATCTAAATATGACAAATTAGCTGCAGAAATTTGTTTCATCACACTCTCCTGGGCTGGGGCAGTGACATGCAAGGAGATGCTAAAATTTTTTCTTTTATCATGCCCAGCTGGTATTCAGTTAGTATAGGCATGATTCTTTTTCCCTTGGATGGCTACATTTATATTCTTTTGGATCAGACATTTTAATTATAATAAAATGCAATTAAAGTCAAAGTGGTGATTTATATGTCAGTCCATTTCTGAATGCCCTGATTTTAAACCAGCTTTAAATGAAAATTGTCTTTCATTAAACACACACAAAAAAAACTGTCTATCAAACCCAAATGTTGCACTTTGATATGAAATACTGTAACTGTATATCTTATAACTAGAGAGGAAAGATTATCTACAGTTATTTCAAAAATGTTTTCTCCATGCTCATGCTTTTTGCCCTTCAAAATTTGGGCTTCAATTAATCTACTGGGGATGGTTTAGTATATTACCTTGGTTAGAGGTCTTATTAAAGAAGTTAATTTTGTCTGATCCTTGGCATCAATGCAAGTTGGTCCGTGACTAAACCAGGCTAAAAATATTGGTCATGGTAGTGTTTAAATTATACAGTGAGAAATGGTACAGTGTATGTACTTATTATCTTCTAATGTTTTTCTTACACAATCTTGGAATCCAATAGCTCAATATTTTTCAGTGACTAACAAAAGATTCTATTCTAAATGAAAATGAATTATTTTCAGTTTTTTCTCCTAATACTGACAATGGGAACAACAAACTAACATAGTATGAATGATAACTTGAAAAGGCCTAGTTTGTAGGTTCATTAGTTACTAATTTTGGCTGTGAATATTTGTTTTACATGAACAGATCTGACTCATCAAAGTATGTCCAATATAAGTTTCTCTTATACCCTTAGAGCCCCTTATTCATTTGGGAAACATTTTGGTGTAGTTGTTCTAATATGAAGAACACCAAGATGTAATTTGTGTGTAAATCAATATCCTCAGATGCAGTAATACAGTAGAGAGATCATATCAATATATGTGAACTTAATATCTTCTGACAGATGAATTGCAACATTCAAACACAATCACACAAAAGTTACTCAAATGAAGAAAAAAATGGGCATTTCAAATGCTACTCCAAAATACACCGTTAACCAGAGCATAATACACAAAATATATAATTCAACAAATAGCAGAATTTCAGATATCCAAATCCTTGTCCAATAGCATAGAGATACCCAGCATAACATTATCCCCATTCAACAATGATTCTTAAGTGTTTCTGTCTGGACCTAGGATTTTACTAATGGAAGTTAATGAATGGTGCTCCAAGTGAGGAAATTCCTTCTACTAATAGAGATCAGAAATTATTTTTGCAAATTAGTCTTAGCAGTTGGGAGGGGAGGAGAAAGAAGATAATATATTATAAATAAATACTACTGTAATGCCATTTAGTCATTTGTCCAAAATACAGTTGCTAGCAATGATATTAACTAATGTTTGTACTTTAGCACCATTAATTCTCCTAAGCATGAATTACTACATGAACACCATGTGATTATTGTATATGCATAAAACTTCCAAATCTGAATTCCAAAGAACTAGAAACAGCTTCCCCAATTCTGTATTTTTTCCCTCTGTGGTAAGGCAAAAGGGGAATCTGCTGAACTTAAAGCATGATATAAGATCTAATAATTGCAAGTAGATAGATATGTTGTTTTTCCTTTTAAAGTGACTTTAGACTTTTTAAGTTATTCTAAAATATTTGAATCACGATGCTAGGAGGAAACTCCAGAAGTCATTGTCCTGACTTTAGCCACAGATTAAAACTCCTAAATCAAAACAGTATGGGTCAAAATTACTTTAAGTAAAATAAGTAAACAACAAATAATATACCTTTATTCTGTCAAGAGAGAATAACCAGTGAATGTAGAGTAGGTCAGTCATCTAACACTTCATATTCTGTAAATCTATCATTATGAGTGACAAAAGAATTGCAAAATAGCATAAAACAAACTCTTTTTAAGAGCAAAAGATCTAAATGTCTTTGTTTTTAAGTTATTGATACAAATTTAAAAAGAAAGAAGCTGTTGTAAATAGATTTTTTCAGCATATAAATTTCTAATATTTTGTTACAAAATACAGAAATATGTTCCAACTAAAAAACTTGATTTTTTTTCTTTGCAAAGTTAGAAAGCATTCTCAGATAAAATGCATACCTTTCATTGCTTCTGACTTGGCCTCCTCAATAGATTCATAAATCTTATTCTTATCTGCTAACCGTGCTTTTGTAGTTTTATGTTCTGCTTCTTCTTGTTCCAAGCTCTGCTGTATAACTTTTAATTTGTATGTCATATCTATTTCCATGTTACTTTTTTCCTATTAAAGAACATTTCAAATGAATATTCTAAATGAAAAATTAATGGGAAGGGGGAAAAGGAAGAGAATAAGCATTTATTAAGTGCCTACTATGTGTCAGGCACTATACTAAACACTTTACACATGTCTTGAGATTATTAATAGACCTATAATTATAAATGTGCTTTCTAAAGTAGGATATTTTTTAAAAATAAGGCAAAAAAGGGGGCAGCTGGGTAGCTCAGTGGAGAGTCAGGCCTAGAGACAGGAGGTCCTAGGTTCAAACCCGGCCTCAGCCACTTCCCAGCTGTGTGACCCTGGGCAAGTCACTTGACCCCCATTGCCCACCCTTACCACTCTTCCACCTATGAGACAATACACCGAAATTAAGGGTTTAAAAAAAAATAAAAAATAAAAAAAAATAAGGCAAAAGAAAACTGAATTTAATGAAAACAAAATATAAATTTAACTCTCCAACTCCTAAATATCATGGGTATGATTTATTGCTTTGTCATGTTTTATCACTTCAAACAATGAAAATAATAATTTCACAACTTATATTATAGAGTGGTTAACAGTTTTCAAAGTGCTTCCATAAGCATTTTCTTACCAGATCTTCCCAAAATCCTATGAAGTAGGGAGGTTAGGTATTTTGCTCTACATTTTACAAGTGATGAAATTAAGGCCCAAAAAAGTTTAGTTGAGTTATTCAAACAAAACAGTGGTATAGTCAGAAGAACTAGGTTCTCTCCTGACTTCTAAGCAAGTGCTCTTTTCACTGAATGAGAATGTCACTTTAAAGGGTAATTTGTAAATGATGAGAAAAGTTATAGATCTAGATGTTATTTTAACTTACAAAAATACCCCAGAGGTTTATTTTCACAAACTTGTGTGGGCAAGAAACTCTATATGTGACAAGTCACAGGATCTAGGTACAAATGCTGGCTTTGGTACTTAACTTGTGTGACTGTGTGTCGTTATTTAATCTTAAATCTGTTTTCATCTTACGTGTAAAAGGGAACTGATATGTCTAGAATCCCTTCTAGCTATAAACCTTAAACATGACAAAGGCTTAAAATTATGCATCGTGTCCTCTCACCAAATCAAGATTATCCCTTAAAACCACTTCATTTACCATTGCTTGTGAAATTCTCAAGTGCTGAGGCTGCTTGAACAATACAATTGTTACAGGAAACACATCATCCATCCCTCTGCCTAACTGAATTATCATGTGACACATTCATCTACTTGTTTCCCTTTTCCTGGGGCAAATATCCTTCACTACATTCTTATTTTTTTAATGTCTGTAGTCTTGTCTATCTCAAACCTTAGAAAATTCCACGAAACATAAAATTTGTTTTATTTTAAAACACATTTACCTTTTCTAAATCTGTAAATCTCTCTTGTAGTTGTCTCTTCTCTAACTCCATTTTTGTTAATGAAATTTTACCATTTTTAATATCTTCTTCCAAACCAGATATTCTACCTAAAAATTAAAAATTAGTTAAATAAATGAATCCATGAGGTAAAATTCAACTAAGCAGAAAGTTGGAGGATATTATATTATACATATTATACTTCAACATTATTATTTTTAAACCTTATGTGTATGCCTACATACACTTACAGTATGTGAATTCCAAAACTTTATGGACGGAATTCTTGATTTGACTTGTTAGGCACCATAATCTATTAAAAATACTTTAAACTACATAAGAATTACTTTTTCCTTCTTGAGTATCTTGCAAAACTATGAATAAAACTTTAATCACCACATCTAATCTAATATTCCTCAATCTTTACACCATAATACCTTGTAAATCATTAATGACTTCAGATCCATGGGTTTTATCTCTCCTTTCAGATTCTAGAGCTGACTGAAGATTGATGAAATCCTTTTCAAGTTTCAGTTTAGCATTCTCTAGTATGCAGTTTTTGTCTTGTAGTTCCCTATTATTAGATTCCAGCTGCTGAATTTGTTTTGAACTTTCTGTCTGGTTTTTCCGTAATCTGGCTGCAGTATCAGATTCAGTTCGCAGCAAAGCATTGGCTTCATCCAGCTATTGATTCACAAAACAAAAACAAACACATACTTTGTTACAAAAGAAACAACACTGAAAAAATATTTTCTAGGAATTTTTTAAAAGGCACATAAAATAAATAATTAAGCGTATACTGCATGGACCTGTGATTTCATTTTAGCATAGGCATAGCTCCTATCAAGGAAGACAAAAATTCCACCACAACTTGGTAGACAATCTTTGTAAATTGCTATAGTTCAAAATCTCATTATACTTGGATTTTGAAATCAATCTTGGGATGAATATTTATGAATCTGTTTAGACTGTTCCTTAGACAAGAGCAATAAAATCTAACATTAGGCCCATATTTATCAAAATAGCCTAATTTTTTTTATCTTCAATTGCTTTCTACTTCAATCTACATCACTACCAAAGTAGTCTTTAAAACACAACAGTGATCATATCACTTTACTATACAAAAACTTCCATTTCCTATCAGATAAATTAAATATTCTTTAGCCTACCAGTTAAAGTTATGCATAAAAAAACCCGGCAACAGCCTAACTTTCCAGTCACGTTTCATTTACTCCAATCATGAGGCTTCTTCTATAAGACTAGTCTTATTTTCAGTTCTCAAATTATTATAATGTATAATAGTTATTTGTACACATGGCTCATTTCCTCAAGTAGATTTTAAAATCCTTGAAGGAAGGATCATGTTTCTCATCTTTGTATTTTCCAGGACACAGGAGAAAATCATACATAAGTATGCTATAAGTGATTTGTCGAATCAATACATTAGAATTTAATATGAATACCCACGAATTCATGATAGCTTACTTGTCTCTGAAGCTGATTGACTTTTTCATTAGATATCTGAGAGTTTTGATTTCTTTTTTTCAAATCTTCAAGCTGATCTTTTAAGCTGTTAACTGAAGTAAAAAAGGCGTTTCAGTGGGAAAGTCAAACATATAACTCTAAATTTTTACTGATGGCAGAGGATTTCAAAAATTAACTTAATTAAAATAAAACCATTCCACATTAATAGGCTATATCACAAACCATCATTTTCCAGATTCCGTTTTTTGTCTGCTTCATATTCTGCTTTCCGCTGGTATTCTGTATTTTTGTGTTGAAGAAGAGCCTTTTCTCTTTCTAATTGTCTTAATGTAGATTCTACATTCTTTCTTGAGGTAACCTGAAATTATCATAAGGCTGTGGTCAAAGAAACTAACTCTATAAAATTTTAAATCAGCAGTGAATAGTCACAGATGTCAGGTTCAAGCCTACAATGAGCTACCAAAACAGGTAACTATTTTGTTACTATGATATAATATAAAAGTCATACTATAACTAAATGACAAAGTTGTAATATTTTACTTACTACAAAAGGTATTTTTCATTATAGTTTAATTTATCATTAAACTACTATATGGATTAATGAGTCCACATAACAGAAACTAAGAAGAAATTGCTTTGGGACCATAACTTAACATATTGTATTACCAAAAAAATACCATAAAATTGTCAATTCTATTTCACATAATTAGTAAATTCTAGTAATTAGTAAAAGAAAAGGCTAATACAACACAGGAATGCTACAATGTAAACTGGTCTCACAAACCAATGTTACTAAGAATTAACCACTATATTTCATAATATGATAGACTCTACTAATATACTTTCATTACAGGTAAGAGAAAAATATTTTAAAGGAAAACATTTTATAAGCCAATTTAATAAAGAAATTTACCTCTTCATCTAGTTCTTTTGTTATCTTCTCTAGTCGAGTGCTTATCAATCTAAAGAATTTCAAAAGAAATAAGAATAAAACAAGAAAGATTGAATAACATTTCCTATGTTTGCATCATTACTTTGAAAATCTTCCTTGCCTATGAAAATGCCAAGTTTAGTTGTTTTAAAAACATACTTGCACTTCTGGTCCAGGTCCTCTTTGGCTTGTATCTCATTGTTGAGGTGTTCTTCTAATAAGAATAGTTTTTTCTGAATCTGTACAGATTGCTAAGAAACAAAGAATAAAACAAGTATAATTCCCAATAATACAGAAAGGTAAAAGCATGTAATGAATTAAACTAAAATAATGACTAGTCTTTGAAATCAAAAGCAAGAGTATCATTTGTACTAAAATTCTCAAAAACTACCTTAAAAATGAAGTATTGCCTAAAGATTCTTCTTAATGACACTTTTCAAAATTATATTTTTTATTAGTTGTAATAACAGACCACATTTAAAAAACAAAACCGAATTGTCTAAAGCTGAGCAATAGCTTCCTGTGATGATGGTGGTAAAATGAAAGTAAAACATGAAATTTACAGTCCATCTCCTTGCTTTAAATTCTTCAGTCTGAATTTAGATCTGTGGATTTCTCAATAGGATCTTCTGGTCTAAATACAAACTATAACTTTAAAATGAATTTTCTTTGGGAAAATGAAGAATAAAAGACTAGACTCCAGAGTTATACAAGTTTCCTTTGGAGAAAAAGTGTGGCCTTTATTTCAGCCAATTTAATATATAACTATAAAACAAAGACATAAATAATAATCATGGCAGTCTTTTGCTAATTGGATACTAAGCCTCAAAAGCTGTTCTAACTTGGACACAATCCCTTGGGGGTAACTCTTCTTTCCCCCATATCTCCCTTCAAAAATGCTCATATAAATTCTCTGACTGTTCCTTTTAGGAAATAATGTAAAACATATTCCTGAAACATACTATGAATATAATAGAGAGCATGATCAAGAATATTTTGTTTCTAATAACTCTGAAAGATTTTAGAACACAGATCATTGCAAAGAGAACCAGCCAGGGGGTTTAAGAGAGATAATGGCTTAAAAGGTAGAATGATGTACATTTTGAGGCATGATCAATGTGGGAATTTGTTTTGATGGGACTATACATATTTATTATGAAGGTTTTATGTTATTATTCAGTGAAGTGGGATTGGGAGAAGAGAGAGAAGAGATAATAAATATATGCAAATAAGTGAAATGTAAATCTTTTTAAAAGAATATTTTATTTTAAAAGAAAGGGTTGGGATTTTATTTGAATAACTACAATTCATATGCTAAATACTCCATCCAGCTGCTCTACTTGCACTCTAGGAGTATCATGCTTCCCCTAGATAAATTCATTACCAGAAATTTCTTCATCGTGTTGATTACTTTAGCTTTGGTACTCAATACCTCCTCAGGACACTTGGTTGCCTTTCTCCTCTAATTGGAGGGCTGGTGACTGAGCAAAAAACTCCTCCCAAGATTTTCCTTTATAGGGGACTTGGAATTTCCAGCCATTTCATTAAACTTCACCTCATAAGCAGCATATTCCATGCTACCCTTTCATCATTCAGTTTCCTTTTGTATTACTATTTCCCCTCCATTAGATTACAAGCTCCTCTTTCTTTTTCATATTTATAATCATAGATGTTTTTAGTGGTCATCCTAGTCATCTATTCCTTATGAGTAGAATATTTCATATTATGTACTTGTATCCCCAGTGCCAAATACAATGCCCAGCATTTAAAATAAAGCTTAATAAATGCTCGCTGATTGATTAATAAACTACATATAAAGTGTTATATTATGTATCATTTTGTATGCTGATACACATTTTTGTCATAATTACTCTACCATGGATAGTTGTGATGCTGTGACTATATAAAGCATTATTTAATTAGAAATCAGTTATTTGGGGGAGAGGGGCAGCTGGGTGGCTCAGTGTATTGAGAGCCAGGCCTAGAGACAGGAGGTCCTAGGTTCAAATCTGGTCTCAGACACTGTATGACCCTGGGCAAGTCACTTAACCCCCATTGCCTCCTTTACCACTCTTTTGCCTTGGAGCCAATACACAGGCAATTTACTAGAGAACTGAGAAGGGCATGGGAGATAAAGGAGGTTTGAGGGGAATAGGGTTAGGGGGGAGGGAGAAAGGAATTATAAATTTCTAATGACTAAAGAGTACATATGTAAGGGTATTTCAATATTACTTATTCTTATTTTTTTATATACTTATTCTTATTACTGGGCAGCTTGGTGAGGCAGGAATAGAGCAACAAATTTGGAGTTAGGAAGACCTGAGTTCAATTAATTGTGACTCTGAGTAGGTCATATCCTATAACCTCCATTTCTTCATCTGTGAAAGAGGTAAGGTAATGATAGCACTGAACTTACAAGACTGTTGTACAGATAAAAGATAATATAAAGCACCATACAAAGCTTAAAGGCATTATTAGGTGAGGCTATTATACACAATGGAACTTTCCAAGAATTCACTAATTATTGAATATGACAAGCTATAAAAAATGTTTTCTCAAAAGGAACTATTGCAAATATGGATTTATTTTGAATTATTTAGCATTTGATAGCTCAATATAACAATTATGTCAGCATTATGGAGGGGGACTTCATTCAGCAGTTCAGAAGCAAACGTTCAAGACAATAATAGGGGAGTTTCTTATAATATAAATACTAGTAAAATAATTAAATATATAATGTATGGAACACTCAAAAACATACTAACCTCATTTTTCCTTGATTGTACTGAATCATTTTCTGTACAAGATGAAGAAGAATCACTTAACAACCTGTAATTTTTTTAAGAAGGCAAGTAAGTACCCATAATTTAAATACTACTAGAATGTTGCCAATATTCTTAACTACCATACCTAATGGCATTTTATTAATCTTTATCCTTCTTGATCTCTCTACTACCCTCAATACTGTTGATTATCTTTTTTCCTCTCGGATACCTGCTTCTCTTTTAGTCTTTGGGACATTGCTCATTCCTGATCTTTTTCCTACTCATGTGATTGCTCCTTCTTAGTCTCTTTTATTATCATCAGAGTATGCCCACTAACTATGAATAGTCTTGGACCCATTTTCTCTTTACATGCTCTCATTTGATGACTGTACCACCTAGAGGTCAAATTATCATCTCTATGCTGACTCCTAGATATATATTTTCAGTCCTAGTTTCCCTTCTCAGATTCACCAATAACTTATTAGGCATTTCAAACTGGATGTACAGAGGCCTTTAAAACTCAACAGGTCCAAAACATACCTCTTTATATTTCTCCTAAAACTCATTATTCTGAGTTTCCCTATTATTTTCAAAGCTATCACCTTCCTTCCAGTCACCCAGAATCATAACCTTGGCATCCTACCCCCACATATATCCAATGAGCTGCCAAACTTGGCCATTATATTTCTCTTATTTATAGATTTACCATTCTTGTTCAGGTCCTTAAACTTCATCTGGACTAATGTAAGAGTCAGCCTCAAAAGCCCCTCTCAACTCCAATTTCTCACATGGCTATTAAAATGAATTTTCTACAATCTAAACATTTTACCCCTCTACTCAACAAATTCCAGTGGCTTCAAATTACCTCTAGGATCAAATATAAACTCCTCTATATGGCATTTAAAGCTCTTCACAAATTGGCTCCTTCTTGTCTCTTCAGTTTACTCATACTTTACTCCTTTTTCCTCACTTTGTGATTTAGTCATCCTAGACCACTAGTTTTTCTGAAGCAAAATGAAATCCTATCTCCCATTTCCCTTTCCATACTTTGTAACTGGCTGTATTCCAGGTCTTGAATACACTCCCCCTCCTTCCTTACCTTTGCCTCATAGATTCCTTAGTTTTCTTCTAGACTTAATTCAAGTATCACCTTCTTCATAAAATCTTTATTCGACCAATAGTTACTAATGCAATTCTTCCAAAACTTCCTTATATTCTCTCTGCACATACTTAGATGTATATACAATGGTTCCCCCATTAGAGTGTAAGTATTTAGAAGTGAAAAAGTTTCATTTTTGTCTCTGTATCCACAGTACTTGGTGCGCTGCTTGGAATATATCAAGCATTCAAAGTGTTGATTCACTAATTGATGTTCTGTAGGCATCGCAAATTCACTGTGCCCAAAACAGAACTCAATTACTGTCCCTTAAGTTTATCTTTCTAATCCTGACTGCCCTAATATTTTTATATTGCCCTAAAATTTAATAACTAAAATTTAATACTTTCTATAAAGGCACCACTGTTCTTCCAGTTATTCAGGCTCACACATAGGAATTATCCTCTACTCTTCACCTTCACTTACCCCTATAGCAACAGGTGCTAACTAGTGCGTTACATCTCCTCACAATAGCCTCCTCTCTTCACATAACCATCTCTCATTTGAGCAACTATGATAGTCTCCAAATTAAATGATCTCCCTATTCATCCCTATAGTTTCTCTTCTATGCAGTGATGAAGTTATCTTCGTAAAGCACATTATACAACCATATTATTAATTGGCCAATCACAAGATTTTACAAAGTGCCTACTACTTTCCAAGCACAGTTCCAGGTTCTAAGAATACAACAACAAAAATGAAAGTTTTCTGTTCCCAAAGAAGGAAGCTTCTAAGTCCCAACTAAAAGTTGGGATAAAAAAATCTTCTTTGGGAAGATACCTTCTACAAAGACCTATTTTCTACAGAAAACCTTTCTCAACACCTCTTAAATTCCAATGTCTCTCTCTCTTAATTATTTCCTATTTATTCTTTATATGCCTTGTTTGTACTAATTTGTTTGCATATTACTTTCCCATTATGTTGTGAGTTCCCATAGGACTTCTTTTTGTATTCTCAGAGCTTTGTGTTTTCACAGTGTCTGGCACATAGTAGGTACTTAATAAATGTTTATTGATTAACTGGTGATCCTAAACTATTATATCTTTTATTGCCTTTACTGCTAAACACAATGGAAGATAGTCTAAACCAATGATTCCCAAAATGGGCGCTACCACCCCCTGGTGGGTGCTGCAGCGATCTAGGGGAGCAGTGATGGCCACAGGTGCATTTATCTTTCCTATTAATTGCTATTAAATTTTTTTTTAAAATTAATTTCCAGTGGGCTACGTAATATTTTTTTCTGGAAAGGGGGTGGTAGGCCAAAAAAGTTTGGGAACCACTGGTCTAAACTAATGATATCTATTTCCTTTCTACCCACATACCTTAATTCTTTACAATCTGGATTCCCATCTTTAATTTTTTTTTACTGAATCTATTCTTTCCAAAATAACCACTGGTCTTCTATCAGAAAAATTAAAAAAAAATTTTTTTTTTCTAGTCATTGAGCAGGAATGGACTCTTTATGCCCAGGGTCTAAGTACATTGCCTTAGATAAAGTAGGCACTTAAAAAATGTTTGCGAACTTTTGGGATGATCTGGTTTTAATCATTAAGTATAATAACTGAATAGGATATCCCTTGCCTGGTCTACCCTACACATTGCTAATCTTCCTAAAGAGCATATTCCTTCTCTATTTAGAGATTATTCAGAATATCTATTTATATATATAGCTTGATATTCAAAGCTCTTCATGAGGTAGTATCAATACCCCTTTTCTACCATATCCCCTCAAAACTTTCCCTTCTTACACTCTGCATTCTACTTGAATTTCTACAAAGGTTCTACCTTCATATTTCTGTTCACACCATTCCTTTGACCTAGAATACCAATTCCCCTAAATGCTACTTGTATTTCAAAGCCTAGTTCAAATTCCACCTTCATGAAGACTCCCCCCCCTGCTCTGAGTCTAATCACATCTCTCAAACTGCATTGCACTAAGCCTATTTTGTCTTATGGTTAACTTGTACACTTGTCTTATTTCACCTACTCTACTGCTCCTTGAGGAATCCAGGGTTTATCTTTTGCCTCTTTATGTTACAGAATACCTAGTAGAGCCCTGACTTAATATGAATGACTCATAAAGCAAACAGTAAAAGCAAGTGAACAAGATTATTTTGTGTAAGTTGTGCAGAATAAGGACAAAAGACCTTTCACTATATATGATGTTAGAAATCTCTAGGATTAAAAATATTTAAAAATACTTAAATGCTATAAATTTATTTCATATTCTAAACCCAAACAATATAAACTGAAATCTGCTACACATTCAAAAGATAATTTTAGTAAGTTAAAGAAAACATTATTTTCAATAAATCACATACAAATTTTCTCTATAGTAGGTAAAACCTATGAAAGGCAGCTGGTTTCCCACAAAGGCTTTAGGAATTGGAAAGGTTTCCACATCTCCTTTATCATCTTCAATGTCATCAAAATTGCTGCTATCTATGTCACTGCTGAGTTCAGGTACTACTGGAGCTGCAGCTATAAGGACAAAACAAAATACTGATCTTGTCAAAATGTAAAATGGAAGCTTTTTTTATAAATTTGGCAACATCACATAATACATGTTTTAAATTACATATTCTTATTATGATATACATTTGTATTTCAAAGAACACTGAAAGGTTTGCAACATTAGATCTGCTTTTAAAAAGCAGGAACCAAGAGAGACACCAACAAACTAATTTACCTGAGACTAAAAAAGGAAATAATCTAATTCTAATAAATATTCCAACTTTATCCATAAGCTGATAAACATTTTTATCATGTATTTGTTACTTTAGAATAACAATATTAAGAAAACACTTACTTTATGATCAAAATCTAATGCCAAAGTAAAATATTAATTCTGCACAAACTTCAAGTAAGATATGATGTCATGTAAACCCACCTCTTTTCTGAAGCAAACAGTTATCAAAGACTATGTATGCAACTACTAGGGCTTAAAAAAAATCTTTCCATTTCTCCATTATGATTTTCTGTCTATAAAAAGCTAATATAAAATCTGAATGACATTAAAATGCATTCACTGTGCCTAGCAATGCTTGTCACATAGCACCTTCTTTGAATAAATAATAAGTGACTAATATATTTAATTATGAAACTGTATTCTCCCCATTCTGTAGTAAAATTCTTGTGATTTTTTTTCAACTAGGCAATTTTAAAAAGGCTTCTTTTAATATTATAGGGCTATAATTCTAATGATATTTCATTGTTAAAATACTAGGAAAAACATTTAATTATGAAAATGCTGTATAGAAAAAGTATACACAGAAATCTTTGAATTTAGAAATGAATACCCTTATTAGTCCAAAATAGGTATCAACTTATGAATTTTAAAATAATAGCATAGGATATTTGAATTTAAATACTTACTCTCTCTTATGTTATCCCAATTCCATTGATCACTTTTAAAGAAAGAATGCTGTTTGATTTCTTCTACCCCATTTCTCCCAAGTCGCACCTCCCTAAACATACCAATTAATTCAAAGTTACATTATGAAAAGGGAAAAAAAAAGTTTCTGGAAGTTTTCAAATAAAAATAGAATCTTTTCTGCAATAATCTGAAACCTCTTCAATTACTGAATCCAAAAGAGAGCTGGAAAAGAGTCAGGAACAAATTTTATAAAAGTTACTTTATCAGCGCTGGAAAGATGCAACAAAATGGCTGGAAGGCTGAATGTGCCACGTGAGGAAAACATTTTTCCATCTCAGTTTGGTGTGGAAAGAGAGCACACACAGTACAGAGCTTTTAAATAAAAAAAACTAAACCATAAACTTAGAGGCTGCCAAACCACATGCAAACTGTAAAATGTACACGAAAGGGGTGGGGGGAGTGTCTGGCTAAGGACACAGAAGAGTTATTCAATTTTTTTCTGATATTTATATTTTTAAAAGCTCCACCGCCTTTTCTGCTCAAAAAAGAACTTTTCTCAGTATTTGCCAAAATGTTTGAAGTAATTAAAAAACAGAAAATACATATGACTTTATCTGTCTTCTATTTATTTGTAAGAGCTATGGCTCTGCGCATGTTACATAAATAATGCAAATAATTTCATTCTTCCTTGTTTCTTTAAGTGCCAAAGTTGTAATCATCCAGGTATAAAGAGTGCCTATTTTTAATAAATTCCCAAAGTTATGTTTAATATAAACAGGAAAACCTGTACACATTCAGGGGAAGTGTTCTGGCCACATTTATGGCATTAAACTCTACTTAAGTATCTCTTCTTTAACCACTAATCATTCCTTCAACTACAAAAGTGGGGGGAAAGTTACTAAAGCAGCCCTTTATGAATTAATTCCTTTCCTTGATGGAAGGATGGAATCACCATGCTTATACAATTCACTTTTTGCAACAAATAATACTCCATATATTTTTTTTAAACAGAGGGCATTTTAACTTCCTCCATTAAGCAGAAACCTGGAAGATTAAAAATGTCCTTCCCCAAAAAGATAATATTCTACAGGAAAAGCATCAGGCATAAGTTTACAACAGGTAAGCTTGTTTATCAGTAATTAAAATTTAATGGTTTCTCTCAAACATGGTGAATATTCTTTAGACTTCTACAATGAAGTTACCAGTTTAAATTTAACAAAATTATATGAGGGAAGGGGAGTAGAGGTGAATAAAGTGGGAATCAAAGATAAAAAATATAAATCATTTAATGTCAAAATTCCTGTAGTCTCCCCTCCACAGAAAAACAGTAGCAAATTATGCTTTCTTCTTCTTGGTAAGGAAAACAAAGTGATAGCCTGTGGGTGCAGGATGAGGCATGAGTCATCAGATTGGTGAGTCATTTTATTCTGCTTAACTGTACTTCTTTCTTAAAGGGAGGTTTCATTGAGAAGTAACCATGATATTACAAAAAACATTTGTATTGCATATATATAATTGCATGTGCTTTTAATAATATAAGCAACACAAATTAAGACCCTGTCCAAATAACTAATGGGTCATTTCCTTACTAAGAAAAAAAAATAGATATATGGCATCTACAGATTATTTACGAAGTTCATTTTACCTGACTCATAAGTATGTGTTAAATAGAGCCTCAAAGGATTTCAAAGCAGGAAGAGACTATAAGGAACATATAGATCCGGAAGGGACTTTAGAAGTCACCTAATCCAATGATTTCATTTGATTAATGACAACATTCTGGCCCAGAGAGATGAATTGCTCACTGATACAAGGTCCTCAAACTCCAAATGCAGTGTTTATTCCTCTAAATTATATTAACTGTTTCTCATAAAACCTTTACTAGAATTGTCAAAATAGCAATAATTAACTATTTAAATTTCATTTTATTTTTCTCAATTATAATTTATCTTCTTGATTTGGATTAAATCTAAACTTCAGCTACTAGGAAAGTCCTTTTGAAATACTTCCCAAAGGGAAAGCATTAGATAGGCAATAAATGCATGGAATAAAAACTTACAAAATCACAGAATTTTATAGATAGAAAAGTTAAGGCCAAGCTTTTCATTTAAAGAGGAAGAAACTGAAGCCCGAGTAAGTGATTTGCTTAAGTTCTTAGAACAAAAGTTGGCATATAAGTACTCTTGGCTTAAGGTAGTATTCTGCATTCATCTAAAAGGATATGCTACATAACTTTTTATATATACATGTATATATAATACATATAATTTATTTATAATTCATTAATAAAGGATAAGGAAATTAATTAGATATAATTTTATTAGATAGTATTTTAACTCAATCACAAGAATTTGGGAACATAGATCATTACTTAGCTTCAAAAGTTTATGAACTTCTGGCTCAAGACGTCTCATATTCAAATATAAATTAAAATGTTTTGGGGATAGCAAAGTGACTCAGTGGTTTGAGTCAGGTCTAGAGATCAGAGGGTCCTGGGTTCAAAATCTGGCCTCAGATACTTCTCAGAGTGTGATCCTGGACAAATCATTAACCCCCTCTGCCCAATCCTTACTGCTTTTTTGCCTTGGAATTAATAGAATATTGATTCTAAATCATAAGGTAAGGTTTGTTTGTTTGTTTGTTTTTTAAGCATTCTAAAGACAAACAGAAATGCTTTTAAAGTTTGGGTCAGTGAGGGAATTTTGCCACACAAACAGCTTCCTTCAATTAAGAAGGTACAATTTAAAAGAGTCCAAAGTACTGAGAATTCAAAAAAATAATTATATTCAGAATGCATCATATAATTAATTTTTCAGAAGGCTTACATTCCTAATTTGTTTAGATTAATTTAAAAAAAATAATAAACCCTTACCTTCTGTCTCAGAATCAATACTAAGTATTGGTTCCAAGGCAGAAGAATGGTAAAGGCTAGGCAATTGGTCACATAGCTGTGGAAATATCTGAGGCCAGATTTGACACTGACCTCCCATCTTCAAGTCTGATGACTCTCTATCTATTGAGCCACCTAACTGAACCTGTTTAGGTTAATTTTAAAATAAATTTCATTTAATCAAACTAAAAGGCATGATTCATTAGTATTCAAACCAGTTGGAAAAGGCTAACTCATTATTTTTAAAATAATTTGGATTACCCTCAAAAACCAGATGCAACATTTCTATTTGCAGAACAAAAGGTTTACCAAAAACTTTATATATGTCATCATATTTGATCTTTACAACAAACTGGTATGGTATTATCATCCCCAATTTTCAGATGAAGAAACAAATTGAGGAAGAATCTCTTTAGGCATTGGTGTGTCCTACTTCCTAAACTACCTTTTTAAAATTTACTCACTTTATATTTATTATATATATATATATGTATATGTATATATGTTTTTTGTTTTTTTAAAATCTCTCTATCAGTGCAAGGTCAGCAACTGCTATATGGGCCATAACTCAGAGTGCTGCCTGATGTCAAGTGAAGAGGTATTGAAATGATCAGCAATCTGCCACAGGCCAATCCTATAGGAAGGATGTGCCATAACTAAGATCTAAACCCTTGTCTTGACTCCAAAGAAGGCTCTCTACCCACAACATTCACACTGTCTTCTAATAATGAAATGTAAAAATAAAAAAGCACTGAGCACCTAGATTTCAGCCCTATGTCTTATTATAATATATGACCTAGGGAAATTCAGTTCTCCTTTTGGGTCTCAACTTCCTTTTTTATAAAAATAGGGAGTTTTACTAGATTACCTGTGAAGTCTCTCCCAACTGTAATGTATATGATTAAGGTATTACTTTTTTACAGGTTATTAATTGGGAATTAATTACTATTAATTTATGACAAATTTTAAAGAATGCATTTGCAAAGAAATATAAATGTACACCTACCTGTCAGTCAAGAAGGCACATATGAGATTCTTTGCATGCTTGGATATTTCTGCATCTTCTGGGAAATTTAATGAATTTTTATGATCCATAATTTTACTATATGTTCCCACAAGTGAATCTGCATAAAAAGGAGTATCTCCTAAAATTCAAAATAAGAAAATAGTGAAAAGTATATTGATTAGAAATAAATGAAAGCAAAAAATTCTGCTGGGTGGAAAATTCAAACACTTATTTCTCATATGGATATGGGTAATGATGATTTAAAAGCT
Organism: Gracilinanus agilis; assembly: GCF_016433145.1. Lineage (NCBI taxonomy): Eukaryota > Metazoa > Chordata > Mammalia > Didelphimorphia > Didelphidae > Gracilinanus > Gracilinanus agilis. The sequence continues at coordinate 182,666,927 of NC_058131.1, read as the reverse complement.
AGAGTGCCAGCTAAAGGAAAAAAAACTCAATCTGATGAATATAATTCATTAGGTCAAATTAAACTCTGTTCAAGTCTTACTAAGTCTTCATTTTTTAAAAATGTCAAGAATTTTAATAGCCAAAAAATATTCTGAGCTCACGAAGCAAATTAGTTTCTCTTTGCATAAGCTTCTGCCTCTGCCCTATTCCATCCTAACTTTCCTTCCCTGAGTTTTTGGGATATAACATTAGGGTTATTTTTAAGGATTCACCATCAAAATGCTCAAACTAATAGTTCTTCTGCTCCCTTAAAAATGAATGAATCTCTTGTTCTATGAATATTCTTGGGGGTAATCCTGCTAGTCCTGACTTAAACTAACTCCTCATATCAGCTAAACAGTGACCCCTATCCACCACTACAATCCCATCCTGCCTACCCTCTGGCCCACCAAAAAAAAAAAAAATGAAGAAAGGATGTAGGTAACTTTTTAGAGATAGAAGAAAAACATTCTTAGAGTTGGTACAGAAATATAAATGTATAAATATAATCTACTGCTTTATAGCAGTAGATCCTTCTTAAAGAGATCCCAAAGATAGCAACCTAAATCCAAGAAACTGAATGAGAAAACAAATCAATCTCAGGAATATAGAAAGTCACTGTCACTAAAGTATATTAATTCAGTGAAATCTGGCATTCCTAATAAGTAAGTTTGTGGGGAAATTATGAGAAAGAGTAGATATGTTGAGTCTTAAAGTGAAAAAGAAAGATAGCTGCCTCTCCAAATAAGTTAAATTGCCACTTTCAAGACATACTATCTTTTTCCATTTCTAGAAGTAGAATATGGAAATAGTGATAAACTTCAAAAAGGTATTAGATTCGCTCTAATGCATCATCAGATAAAAGTGGGAAGAGAGAACCATTTATCTCGGAAAAGAGGGCATTAACAAAGAGAATGAATATGAAGAGTATAAAACAAAGCCCTCAAATGAAGTAGGCCATTCTCTGCCTGGGTCACACTCTGACGTCTGAGAAGAAAGGTAAAATGATCTATCCTGCATACCAACAGTAATCTAAGAGATCAAAGAAAATAACCTGCACCTGAGGAAGGCATTTCAAACCAGGAAGAACAAAACCCTATTACTCCTATTATCTACTCATTCCAAGTCCCTGATAACTGTTCTAACAATGATTTCTACTTCTTAATTTTTTAGTCCCTTTCCCCACTATGAAGTTCCTCAAATTAAACATCATACAAGTTTTGTCATATTTTCATTATGAGAAGTTATCCTGATAAAGCCATCTAAGTAAGTCTCTGATGTCTCTGATATCCTTAGCCAGATTTTTTAGAAGCAATTTATTTAAGAAAAGGAAATGAATGCATAAAACATTTACTGTGTGCTTACTATATGAAAAGCATAATGTTAAGAAGTGAAGATACAAATAGAAAATATAAGAGATTCTACTTTCAGGGAGCTCATTCTATTGTAGGAGAAAATACATATGGAAAGTTTCAGCTGTAACTAAAATGGAAGGGTCCCATGATATTTAGGGTACAATGGCAAAGCAGATAATAATGCCTCTTCTTTAAAGTCATTTCCACTGATAAAATTCATAAGTTTCTGATATCTAATCATTACACAATGCCAAGGATTTTGGTGACAAAAATTTTCTTTTTTAGGTCTTCATTAATTGTGACTGTAGCATGTGAAGAAGTTGACAGTCTGCATTTCCCACAGGGGTTGCTTCCCAGGATAATGGCTGAGGGCACTGGGTTGGAAGCATGACTATTTCCAAGGCTCCAGGATTCAGAGTCCTAAGCTGTCTTTATCAGTGTCTGTAGAAAGATGATGATCAAGGGAGGGGTTGAGGTTTGACTTGCCTGACACATGCTGCCTCCTGCCTCTCCCTCAGGGTGCTTTGTTGACTGCCCTGGGTGTGGAAATTGTGTATGTGTGGGAGGAAAGGGCACCAAGGGAGGGGAGGAGTGGAATAGGAAAGAAGAAGAAGGGAGGGGGAAAAAAAGTAGGGGAAGAGAAAGGGAAAAGAGACAGAGAAAAAGAAATCTCCTTAAGATTGTTCAAATCTTGATTTGGTCAGAATGAGAAATATCAATGGATCCAACTATAAATTTTCTGCTATTAAAATGTAACTATTATATATACCTGATAAAGGTTGAGTCTCTGATACCAGAAAGATTCACTTTTAAGTCTATTTTCCTTTGGCTTAAAAAACCAAAATGCATTACACAAATAATATGAATGAAATCAGAAACATTTAGATAAGTTCAGTTACAAATGAGGAGAAATTAATTACATTTGGCATTGAGTAACTTTAGAAAACTGAAGTATAAATTTTTTTTCATAATAATGTGTTATGTTACTTTTAGCTATTTAAAATTCAATCTAATTCTAGGCCCTGATCCCCTTTATAAAATTGTATCCCACTGGGTTGGAAGCATGACTATTTCCAAGGCTCCAGGATTCAGAGTCCTGAATACCTAGTTACCTAAAAAGGCATTCAGTAATCAGTTTGAAAACACTCTTGGTTGGTGGGCTTTGACTACCCACTAAAACAATATCAAAGATCTTATGGTATACTAAAACAAACATGAAGTGAGAATCAAGAGACCTGAGTTATAGTGCTCTCACTGCCACTAATTATATGACCATGGACATAACAACCTTGATAGGACTCCATTTCTTCATCTTTAAAAATGGATAGATTTGAGTAAATTATTTATTACATCCTTTCTAGTTCTAAAATGCCATGATTCTCCAAAGAATAAAACATTTTTATTTATAAATATTAACATTCCAAATGCTTACAAAACATTCATTTCCATATAAAGAAAAAAGATATACTAGTGAAATCACAAATCTCCTATATGTTTAACTTGTTTTTTCTTCATATCTACACAACAGATCCCATTCACAAGTGTCCCAAGTCCTCTCTGTGCTCTCCCATTCACACAGGATATTGTCAGAAAGGCCAACATGCTCACATAAATTCTTTTGTTTTATCTTTCTGTTCACTTTCTGGAAGTGATATTCTCAAATTATTCTTCTAGTATTAGTTCTGTGGTTATGCATATAATGTTCTCCTGCTTCCACACATTTCTACTATCTCACGTAGGTTTTTAAAAAATCAGTTTGTTCATTGTTTCTTAAGGCAAAGTAGTATTCTATCACAATCATTTATCACAATTTGTTTAGTTGTTACCCAACTGCTGAGTATCCTCTCAGTTTTTAATTGTTTGCCACCACACCACAAAAAAAATTGCTATAAATATTTTGGAACATATGAGTCTTCTCCTCTTTCCCTAATCTCCTTGAGAAACAGACCCAACAATTATATAGGTCTAAGAGTATACGCAGTTTTACATCTCTCTGGGAGTAATTCCTGCTCTCCAAAATGGTTGAATCAGTTCAGAGCTCTACCAATGGTGCATTAGTGTCCCCATTTTTCCACAACCCCTCCAACATTTGTCACTTTGCCCTCTTGTCATTTTAGCCAGTCTGGTGAGTGTGAAGTGATATCTCAAGAGTTATTTTGGTTTGCATTTCTCAAATCAGTAGTGATTTTGAGCATTTTTTTAAACTATATATGGCTTTGATTTCTTCATCTGAAAATGGTCTATTTCTTTTGCCCATTTGCCAGTTGGGGGATGGTTTTTATTCTTATAATTTCACAAAGTTCATGACATAGTTTAGATAGCATACCTTTATCTGAAAGACTGTCCATAAAATTATTTTCTCTAATTTTCTTCTTTCTTTCTAATCTTGGCAGCATTTATTTTATTTGTAAAAAACTTTTCAATTTAATGTATTCAAAATTATCCATTTTACATTTCACAATGTTCTCCATCTCTTATTGATTCATAAATTCCTCACTTAATCATAAATCAGATGTTCCTGTTTTTCAAACTGACTTTCAAACCTCCTTTTATGTTTAGATCATGTATTCATTTTTACCTTACTTTAGTGAATGATGTAAGACAGTGATGGGTAAACTTTTTAAAGAGGGGGCCAAAGGAAAAAAAATGCTCATCTGTCAGTCTGTTTCTAAGACAACTCTTTTGATGTTTCATTGTACTGTATCCTATTCATTGTATTCGCCAGATAAAGAATAATGTCTCATGGCTGGATAGAACATTTCAGGGGGCCACATCTGGCCCACTGGCCATAGTTTGTCCATCACTGGTGTAAGATATTGACCTATACCTAATTTCTGCTAAACTTGTCTCTAGGTAACCACAGCATTTTTTTCCAAATAGTGATTTGTTATCCCCAAATCCTAGATCTCTTATTTTGTAAAATAACAGATTATTATAATCTTTTACTTCTGTCTGTTGTATGTCTATTCTGTTCCACTGGCCTATCTTTCTATTTCTTAAGTCAGTAGCAGAGAGCTTCAATAAATACTGCTTTACAATAAAATTTAAAATCTGGTACTGTTAGACCTCCTTCCTTTAAAGAATAAAATATTTTTCAACCAATATCTTTGATTTATGAAACACTAGAATAGACTACTTCAGTTAGATATATTTCTTTGGCTAATCCATCCTAGCATAAAAGGCTTTTATGGAAAATTAACACTCTTCTTTCCTAGTAGGATTCTTTCCATACTCCATTCTACTAAAATCAAATTGTCACAGTAAATTTGGAGATTGGTTTCCACTAGGCTAACAAGACAAGATACATCTAATGATTTATTTAAATTCTCCTAAAATTCTGCTTCATCTTCCATATTTCTTAATTACAATGAAGTACCAGTCCTTCTGACTCCCACCTTACTTATAGGTATAACTACTAGAAGGTCATCACAGGCAAGCACCAATGCTGGCACTTCTTTTCTCTCATTCTTCTTAACTCTTGCCTTCTTCTGGCTTCTGATCTCATGAAACTGAAAGAGATCTCTACAGTTACCAGTGACCTCTTAACTGCCAAATCTATTTGCCTATTTTGAATCCTCATCTTTCTTGAACTTTTTCCAACCTTTGACATTGTTAATCACCCTCTTCTCTTCCATGCTTTCTTTAGGTTTTTATGACATTGCTTTCTCCTCCTTGCCTGACAATTCCTCAAGTCTTCTTTTATAAATCTTTGTCCAGCTTATACACTGGGTGCTTCCCCAGAACTATATTCTGGCACCTTTCCTCTTCTTCCTTTATACACTCTTTTGATGATCCCATCATCTCCCATGAATTTAATGATCACATCTTTTAGATGTGATCACATAACTGTTAGATCTAATTATCTATCCCTAACCTCTCTTCTGAAGATTGCATCTTTACATTTCTAAACAACTATTAGATACCTTGAAATGGATGTCCCACAAACATCACAAATTCAACATGTCCAAAACTGAACTCATTATATTTCCCTCCAACTCATCCTTTTTCCAAACTTCCCTGTTTCTGTTTAAGGATAATACCAGCCTCTCTGTTATACAGGCTCAAAATCTAAGTGCCACTCTCAAATCCTCTCTCTCTCTTCTTTCCCCAAATCCAATCAGCTGCCAAGTCCTATCAGTTCTACTTTCTTTATAACATCTCTCATAAAAAGCTAGAATATTGCAGTAACTTTCTGGTTGATTACTCTGCCTCAAGTCTCTCCTTACTTCAGCCTATCCTCCACTCAGTCTTCAAACTGATCTTCCTAAGTGCAGGTTTGACTAAATCATCTCTTGTTCAATAAAATCTGGTGGCTCCATATTGCCTTCAGGACCAAATATAAACTTCTCTGTCTGGCTTTTAAAGCCCTTCAAAACCTAGTCCTTTCCTAGTTTTCTAGTCTTCTTATATTTTAACCTCTCTACCCTGCTGGTCCTCCTCCCCACGCCAAACATAGTCTACAATACAGTGAAACTGGCTTCCTTGCTATTCCTAGAATATGACATTCTAGCACTTAATTCTATACATTTTACTGGCTACCCTCCATGCCTGTAATTCTTTCCCTCTCGATTTTGCCTCCTGGTTTCCTTCAAGTCCCAGCTCAAAGCTCACCTTTTGCATAAAGCCTTTCCTGATTCCCCTTAATGCTAGGACTATCCTCTTTGGGTCATCTTCAGTTTATCTTACAGATAACTTGTCTGCACACAGTTCTTTTCCTGTTGTCTACCTCATCAGTGTGTGAGCTCTTTGAGAGGAGACTGGTTTTTGTCCTTCTTCTCATCCCAAGGATTTGGCACACTGCTTGGCACTTAATAAATGATTGTTGACTGGACTTACACACACATAATTTTGTCTACTCAAGTTCTCAAAGTAAAATGTTGGGGAAGAGAAGAACAGAAGATCAGGAGAATGAGCTTACTCACCAACCAGCATCTCAAAAAGGAAAACACCTACAGACCACCAATCACACTCTCGTCCATAGTAGCCATCACCACCCTGTGACTTCAGAACTTCAGGTGATATGTAATCAGGTGTTCCAACTGCTGTATCACAACGCACCATACCTGTCTGGATAAAAAGAATAAGTAAATAATATGGCTCAAAGAAAAATTAAATTTGGCTTAAAATAGTGCCCTGTCATTTTTTTTCACTGTTAGCTCACTTTCATTGATATAGTATTTCATATTTAAGGAAGAAGAAATTAAACTGGCATAGAAGTCATGCCCTTTACAAACTTGCAATTTAAAAGAGACCAAAATTCTGAGATCATCAGTCCATCCATAAAAAAGCATTGATTAAATGCTTACCACATGACAAGTACTACACTATATCCCTTCATAGTAGGTAAAAATGCAGGCATTTCTATAATCAGTATAAGAAAGGCAGTGATGCTCCATCAATTACTCTAGTTAGAACACTTCTTGACTAAAGCATTCAGGAGATTGTGAACAGGGCCTATATGTTTCATAGAATCAATCAAAGCCATCATGTAGGAGATTTTTCAATGTGCTAACAAATTTTTATAAAAAGAAGCAACTATGTTAGGATCAGATAGAGATACTTACATATAGACCAGTATCTTACATCATTCACTAAAATAAGATCAAAATAGGTACATGACCTAGACATAAAAGGAGGTATCATAAGCAAGTGAGAAGAACAGGGAACATATTATCTATTGGATTTATGGAGAGATCAAATTATGAGTCAACAAGAAATGGAGAGCATTCTGAGATGTAAAATGGATAATTTTGAGTATATTAAATTAAAAAGATTGTATACAAATAAAAAAATGTTACCAAGATTAGAAGGAAAATAGAAAACTGTGGGAGGGCAAAACAGTCTCTCAGATAGAGGTCTCACCTCTAAAATATTTAGAGAACTATTTCCCATTTATATGAATAAGGGCCATTCTCCAATTGATAAATGAGCAAAAGATATATAAAAAGGCAATTTTCAGATGAAATCAAAGCCATATATAGGTATATGAAAAAATGCTCTAAATCATTATTGATTTAAGAAATGAAAATCAAAACATTCTGCTATCTTCTCACATTCTAAAATGACGAAGGGGCAAAATGACAAATGTCAGAAGGGATGTGGAAAAATGGAGACACTAATACACTACTGGAATGGAATTGACCCAACCATTTTTGAGAGCAATTTGGAATTGTACCTTAAGGGCTATAAAATTGTGTATACCCTTGGACCCAGCAATATTGGTAAATCTGTTTCTAAAGAAGATTAGGAAAAAAGGAAAAGAACCTATGTTCCAAAATATTCATAGCAGCTCTTTTTGTGGTGGCAAAGAATTGGAAATTGAAGAGACTACCCTCAATTTCAGAATGGCTAAATGAACTGCAGTATATGATTGTAATGAAATACTACTGAGCCATAAGAAATAATGAGCAGGCTAATTTTTTTAAAACTTGGAAAGAACTACATGGGATTATGAACAGCAGAATAAATTAGAACCAGAGAACAACATGTACAGTTACATATTTAATATTTGAAGAATAACTTCATTCCAGAGAATGAACTGAAAAATGGAAACATGAAAGACATTGGGTGTTTATGTATGTGTGTGCATCCTAGATGATGCTTTCTATGATAGGGGGAGGGGAAGGAGAGGCTGAGGCAATTGCAAATAAATTTTTTTAATTTAAAGAAAAATTTTTAGAGAAATCCCTAGGGTCTGCAAGTAAAAAGGAGTTAGCAGGATCATGTGGAGCTGAGCCAAGAACTAATAGCCCTGAGGCAGCCAGCAAAAGGGGAAACAAGATAAGACTGAGTTGTAATCAAAATGAGACAATATTTATAAGATGTGCTAAATGCAGTGCCTGACTCCTAATGTTTTCCCTTTTCCTTCCCTTCCCTATGACAGATAAAAGAAATGAGGAGTGCCATTGGTTCTATAGGCATCTTAGAGAAAAAGATTAAGGATGACATCACCAGTGAAACTATATACTAAATGAAGTTTTTAGAAAAGGTATGCTTTTTCTTAACCAATTTCTCCTTCTGATATCTATGTAATCTATTGTTTCACTAGCTAAACATTTTTAGTAAACAGAATTTTGTTTCACCATAAATAGGAAGGGATAGGTAGCTTGATGTACCACCTCTTAATTAGTTATTTACCAATTAGAGATGACTTGGGATATTCAGACTTTATTTATTGATCTGCCTGGCCAAGCTTCCTTTGAGAGGGCCATTGATCTATGTCACTTTATTGGTTATGTTGTTGACCTAATCAATGGATAAAATCAATAAACTAATATTCTCACACAAAAATCAGTTTCTCAAAATAATTTTAATTGTATCACTAGAGTTCTATATTACTGTTAATTTAGGTAGAGCATCTAATCTCTGCTTAAATTCCTTATAGCCACAGAGGAGGAAACCATGTGGACTTTAAGGAACATATATGGGCTTAAAGTGAGCTAGTTATTGTAGGGGAAATTATATCAACAAAGAGTATATTTTCTGTGGCCTTCAACAAAGGAAAATCAGGTCTTATATAGTTGGATAAGTAAAAAGGTACGGAAATTCCTAGAGCTTTCAATTAATCAGGCTAATTATAGAGAGGAAAAATTTCAGAAGAAACTATAAAAATGAAGCAGCAGAATGGTGCTGAAGGGAGAAATTTAATTGTTTTCAGTATGCCAACTTGGGAATGCCTACTCTTTTAAGTGTTGGAAAGGTTATTAAGTATATCCCCTATCTTCAAAAAGTTTGGCCTAAGGGGGTAAAAAAGTATAAGACAAAGATATATTTGAATACTATGAAACAATATAATGAAAGAGATATATGTGGAATCAGTGGGAATTATCACCCACTGACTCATTAAGAGTGGTATAAAAATTATCAAGAAAATCCCACGTTAAAACATTTTGTGAATAGATCTTTCTGTTTTATAATAAACTACGTAGGATTATAAAGGAAAGCAATTATGTTGAATTAATTGCAAAAATATTTATGCAAACAAATTCATAGATCTCAGGTTAAGAACCTCTGATCTAGGCAATGGTGGTAGAAATAGATTCATGATATAAATTTAAATCATGGATTTTTTGGTTAAGTCCTGGAGTAACTAAAATTTCTTCCTACTTTCCTTAAACTTCCAATTCTATGATTCTAAGGAAATGTGTAGAAAATGCAACTATGTCTGGCAGGGGGCATTTGGATAAAGATGCAGTTTTAACACAAATCTCAAAACTCACATATTGAGGAAACTGAGAAATTTTCCTTTTAGTAAATAAAATCTTTCTACTCTAGTAAAGTGTTTTTTTTTATTAAGATTTTATTAATAAGGGTAGTCTCTCTATCAGTTTAGACTGTAACCTTTCCCACAACTTTTCATGCTGGCCAATTCGTTTCAGAGTCTTTTCATAGACCTTTCAAATGACAGGTTGTTGCTGCAGGTGAAAAATGCTCTCTACTTAATACTAACTATTCTCTATTATAAATACTGGACTTTCCTTCTATATTGTTAAAAGAAAATAAGGAAATGAGCAGGAGCTGCTGAAAGGCAGAGAAGCAGGAAGATTCCAGAATTCTAGGGAAGTGACAGTGTGATTATATTGTCTATTATATCCGTTGTTTCTATTTATCTGTCTTGAAAATTTTTCTCTGTACCTACAATCTCTCACAAAGTGTCCAATTTTGTTAGAGATAACATCTCTGAGCTCCTGAGCTCCTTTCCCTAGGTACATATTGATTCCCAGGTTGTACCAATCTTAAGGCTGCCACAGCTTTCACCTCTTTAATTTCACTGTCCTCAGCTCTACCATTTGCCTCTTTCAATTGTCTCCTCAGAACTTCTATGATGGTGTCCTTATCTTCATTACACTTATCTTTATCTGCAGCATATACAAAAGTTGCCTTTCTTTTGAGCTCCTTTAGACTCATCAGCTCCCAATCTGAACAATTCGATTTAAAAAACTTTTTCACAGATGCACAGGCATTGTTAACAAATAGCTGTTTGATGTGGACAATGGTTTTTTTCCTGCCAACACATCTAAACTCAGTTGTAATTTGGCTGCTTCCCTTAAATGATCCAGAAAACTAGCTGGAGTCTCATCACAATTTTGTATAACTTTTTTAAACCTAGACCATGCATCAGGACAATGGGTATTCCTCTTCATTACCTCTATAATTAATTTTCTAGCCTGTTTTAGATTCCTATAGCTATGCACTGAATTTAGGTCTAATTCCTCGTAGTGCTCAGGCCATGGGGTTAATGGAGGATTGTTCCTTGTTTCCTCAATAAACTGATTCCTCTCTCACTTGGTTAGTAATTCCTCCATCAGGAGAAAAAAAAAAAAAGCATTATCTNGCCATTGATTGCTCATGGGTAGGACGAGCTAACATAATAAAAATGACAATTCTACCCAAATTAATTTACCTATTTAGTGCCATACCTATCAAGCTACCAAAAAACTTCTTTACTGAATTAGAAAAAACTATAACAAATTTCATTTGGAATAACAAAAGATCAAGAATATCAAGGGAAATAATGAAAAAAAATGTGAAGGAAG
>NC_058131.1:182591378-182636174 GCF_016433145.1 Gracilinanus agilis | reverse complement strand
GCCTCAGACACTTCCCAGCTGTGTGACCCTGGGCAAGTCACTTGACCCCCATTGCCTACCCTTACCAATCTTCCACCTATAAGTCAATACACAGAAATTAAGGGTTTAAAATTTAAATAAATATATATATATATATATATACATATATATATATATATATATATAAATTTGAGGAGATGTCCATCAATTGGGGAATAGTTGAACAAGTTGTGGTCTTTGATTGTGATGGAATACTATTGAAGAAATGGCGAGCAAGTTATTTTTGGAAAAACACAGAAAGACATACATGAAATTATGAAGCATGAAACAAGTAGAATCAAGAGAATATTATATGTAGCAACAGAAATATCATTGAAGAAATAATGTCTGAAGAATGACTTCTACATGTCAAACTCCAGAGAAAGAACTGATAAACAGAAATAAGTAAGTCATAATTTTATATATACATGTTTGGTTTTTTTGTCAAATGATACCTTCTCTAATGGAGAGAGTTAACTGGGTATTTTAATGTAACAAATAAATAAATTTAAAATTAAAAGCAGGGGCCCTGGAATCTGAGAAAATACAGAAAGAGTAAAATACAAATGTTGTTTTGTCACCACAAAAGCATTTGTTGAATTAGGCAATTAGGTAGTTTTTTTAGAAGTTAATTAATTCACATTTAATTTTGATTCAAGAAGAATTCTGTTGGGCTTAATTGGGTTTATTTTATTAAATTATGTTATTAAATTTTTTTAAAGCATCAGTTATAAAGCACTGTGCTAAGTGCTAGGGAAAGAAAGGCAAAAGATTATCTCCTTCTCAAGGAGCTCATAGTCTAATGGGAGCAACAACATGCAAACAAGTCCTCAAAACGGAGCTATGCTTGAAATTAGAATTGCTAGAAGTCTAACAGGCCAATACTGACATGCTCAATCCTCTAGGTACAGAGTTTCTTTGGATATTCAAGAACCATATTGAGCACTAGAGGCTAAAAGTCAGAGAGATATATGCTAAGAATGGCATGTATCTGGGTAATGGGAATGTCAGTCAGATGCGTATCTCCCTGGCTATTTAGGACAATAGGAAACTACACTCTGAAATTAACCTAATTCTCATTTAGCCCAAAACAAGCCTATAAAATAAAAATCTTCATAATGCTACTAATACACTAACAGAAAGCTAAAAGAATACGTGAATACCTGATACCAAGATAAATTATAGTTACTCCTATGTAAAGCCAACTATCATGGTTAACATAATTACACAGAAAATACTTCTTTGCCAGATCAAGAATCTTGAGAATAAAATCACATCAAGAAATTATTTCTGCTTTGGTTTCTTTTTTTTAGGAAAACATAAAAACATATAATAATTAATAGCAGATACCATCAAAAGTTTTCCTCAGAAAAGAGCGAACATCAAGGATTAGAGGTCAAAGTTTTTAAATGAAACTTTTGAAATGTTTCCCAATACTGTCTTTTCTGAACTGCTCTTAATTTAGGAACCTATATGGTTTTGTAAATGCCTAGAGTTTTATTCAGTCAATAAACATTTATTAAGCAGCAACTACTATGTGCCAGGTATTGTGCTACACACAAGATACACTGCCCTTAAGCACCTCAAAATCTAATGAAGACAACACAAAAACAACTATATATAAATGATGTACCAGGACAAATTCGAAATAATCAGTATTGGGAAGGCACAAGAAAGAATCAGGAAAGGTCTCTCATAGAAAATAAGGTATTTAACTACAACTTGAAGAAAGCCACTAGGTGGAGATAAAGAGGAAGATTATACTTGACATAGGAAAAGCCAGTGAAAATACCCAGAACTGGGAGATGAAGCATCTTGTGAGAGGAATAGCAAGGAGTTCAGTGTCACTAGATCACAGAGTAGGTAGGAGAGAGAGGGAATAAATATGGTATAAAAAACTGGGAAAGTAGGAGGGGCCAGGTTGAGAAAGTTTTTGCCAAAGATAAGATTCTGTATTGGTCCTGGAAATGACAGAAAGCCACTGAATTGCAGGGGTGGGTTTGTGGGGCGGAAAGGGGAAAAGAGATGAGAGATGAAATAGTCAGATGGGCACTTTTGGAAGATTAATTTGAAAAGTGAACAGAGGATGGACAAGAGTAGAGAAAGCAAACTATTGCAATAATCCAGATGAAAGTTAATGAGAACCTGCATCAAAGTGTTGACAATGTTAGAAGAGAGGAGTTGTATACAAGAGATGTGACAGCGATTGGCAAAAGACTGGGGGAGGAGGTGCCTAAGAGTGAGGAGTTATGTAACAAAGCTAGAATATGAACCTATGTCTTCTGTCTCCAAATAAATGTCCTTCTACTGAATTATGCTGGCTTGAATATTAATATATTTTAAAAATACATTTTTATTAACTTTTATTTTTAAATCACTTCTATTTACCCTTCTCTCAACCACTTCCTTCACAGTTATTCCCTTACATTAAAAAGAGGGGAGAGAAAGAAAAAGTTTTGCAAAACTAAACAACAATACATACTAACCTAGTGTTATATACTGTCCATACTAACCTAGTGTTATATACTCAGTGTCCCACATCCACAATCCCCAAGTTCTACAAAGAGGCAAAATAATACGCCATCTCGTATTTCTTTTTTTGAAGCCAAATTTGAACATTATAAATTTGAAGCACTTGGTTTCTTTTTTTTTTTGTTACATTTCTTTTCATTTATATTACCGTATTCAGTAGTATGCTGTTTTCCTGGTTCTGCTTATTACTTCTACCAATTACTTTTGGATCAGTTCATATAAGTTTTCCAATGATCTGCTATATTTATTAGTAATTCTTACAGAGTAGTATTACATTACATTTATGATCCATAATTCATTTAGTCATTCCCAATTGAAGAGAACCTATTTTGTTTCTAGTTCACTGAAACAACCAAAGTACTACTGTAAATATTTTGATTTACATGGGCCTTTGGCCCTTGGGATATATGATTAGTTATATAGGTCTAAATGCACGAACATTTTCATTACTTTCTTTGCATAATTCCAAATTGCTTTCCTGAATGGATGGATCAAGTGACAGCTCCACCAACAGTGCATTAATGTGCCTATCTTTCCATAATTGGCCCATTGTTAACTGCTGGCATCTTTCTGTCATCTGTGCTATGTACGAAGTGAAACTTCAGTGAAATAGCTAGGTGGCAAACTGGATAGAGTGCTAAAACTGAAATCAAGATTTGAGTTCAAATCTAGCCTCAAACACTTCACTGTGTTACCCTAGGCAAATCCTCAGTTTGTTCACTAGTAAAATGGGGAAAATAAGAGCACCTACCTCTCACAGGGTTGTTGTAAAGATCAAATGAAATAATATTTGTAAATCATTAGTAGTATCTGGCACGTGATAGATCCAAATATGTGCATATTTCCTTCCTACCTTCCTTGTTTTGATTTTCATTTCTCTTATTATTCATGATTTGGAGAATTCTTTCATGTTGTTATTAGTAAATTCTTCTTTTGACAATTGTTTGTTCTTTGACCACTTAAATATTTGTTAGATGTATATATATCATCAATATCAAACCCTTATCTGAGATATATGATATAAATTCTACCCCCACCCACATAACCATATCTTTTCTTATCTTACAGGCAGTACATTTGTTTGTGAGAAAGCTTTTCAATTTTAGGTAATAATTTTCCATTTTATCTTTTGCAGTTGTTTCTATTCCCTCTCTATATTTTCTTTTGGTTCATATCTCAGGACAGTTAGGTGGCTCAGCAGATAAGACAGCCATGCCTGGAGATGGGAGATAATGGGTTCAAATCTAGCATCAGACACTTCCTAGCTGTGTGACCCTGGGCAAGACACTTAACTCCAATTGTTTGGCCCTTACCAGTCTTTTGCCTTGGAACCAATAGTTAGAACTGATTCTAAGACAGAAGATAAGGGTTTAAAAAAATTCACACCTACACAGAATTTGGAAAAAGGATATGACTTGCTTTTATTTTAACTTTTTAATGATATGACCTTTAATATTCATGTCATATATATATATACATATATATATATATAAAATTAGCACAAATGTCTTGCCACCAGCCCCCAATGACAAATAAAGTAATAAAAAGCAGACTAAATTCTTACCAACTGAACTTCACCAAAAGCACCTCTTCCAATCACTTTAACAACATCAAAATCTTCTGCCTTCATCTGTAGGCATCTAATTTTTGTCACAATTTTCTCATCTACATTGAATTAAAAAAGAAAATTACTCATAAAAACAAACTCCATAATTAGTTATTTATCCTAGTTGTCAAAAAATATATTCCAATGCTTTCAATTAAATTTGTGTAGATCAAGCTTTGATAATTCATTGATCAATTTCTTAAAGCTTTTTAACACTTTAATGCTCCGATTCTTGGGACCATAATCTTGGTCCTGGACATCTGACCTACCACCATTTCCCAAGGTCCTCAGAGACTTCTTATTTGCTCTATTACTTTCCCTGACAGGATCTAAGAACTTCGACTTTTGATCTGTCTTAAGAAGATCATAAGCCCTCCTTTATGTATTTGTCTCTCTTCACATAGAATGTGAACTACTTGAAAGCAGAAGCTATTTCAAATTACTGTTTGTGTACTGAACACTTAAACTTAGCACAAAGGAAAAACATAAAAAATTTAAATCCATTATTCAACAGATAAAAATACTTTATATAAGAAACTATATATTATTATATTTTCATCTTTATTTCAAATTAGTGTCTTCAAACAAAACTGATTTTAATTATTTTGTACTTAAGATACAGTAAAAGTTTATCTGGTGTTTTAATCGATCTGAATGTTCTATTATGATCCTGTGTTGGTATAACTAATAGAATAACTGACATATAGTACCCAATGATGACTCTATAGCTCATACTATAAAATCCTAGAGTTTTTATTTGAAATAACCACAAAAAGAACATTGGTGTAATTAATAATTTCCTCTCAACCAGTAAGACCTGTGATCAAATCCTAATGCTGGCATATAGTGGCTGCGAGACTCTGGGCAAGTCACTTAACCTGTCTGTACTCTAAGCAACTCTTTAATAGACTTTGCAGGGAAGGTATTAGGTTACACTGATAAGAGTGTACTTACTCAACAGAGAGCTCTCTAAATCAATGAAATCACAGGTGCAGTCCCTATTTTTTAGTTTTACTAAATTTATTACATATGCTGGAATTATATTATAATTCATTGTAAACTGGTAACCACAAAGTCAATATAGTAACTTTATCTCCTTGGTAATTTGACCAATTAGAACACCAATCAGTAATTCTTACATTTATTGGTTTAAAATCCATTTATTATTAGTGAATTTCTTTACTGTGTACTAATGTCATGTTGACTTTTTAAAAAATCTTCAATCTTAACACCTTCAACCTTAACACCTGAGGATCACTATAAGCTGTTATCAGTATCAATAAATATGTATTAAACATAATTTATATGGCAAAAGACATTATAATATTAATTTTTCTTATTATTTCAAAGAATGATTATATTACTGATGAATCTATAGCAGCCCAGCAAGTATTTTGCTTAACATAAAGAAAAATTATTATAATGGTCAAAAAATATACACAACTTTCTCTCCAGAGGTCTTTTAATTACTCATGATGATATATGTATATTATATGAGGATGTAAGTTTCCTCTTTGTAAATGAAGGGATTGTATTAGACAATTTCTAAAGTCCTTTTCAGTCCTGAATCTATGATTTAATTAACTGAGAAGTAATTATTCTCTACTCTGTCCTTGTTAAACTTCTAGATATACCAATTAGAAATATATATTTTACTCTAAAATTAAAGGATTCACAATTCTAATAAGGTATCTAACTAAAATTTTAATGCTATTACAATCTTAAGATTTTTTTGACTCCTTTGAAATAGCCAAACATCCATGAAGTATGGATATAAATAAAAATTTAATGTAACTTACATCTAATTAAGAAATTATCTATATTCTTATTTTTCCTCAGAGCAGGAAAATCCAAATCAAGGACCAAGGAATTCAAACCATCCTGAAAAAAAGAGAAAAGAAAAGATGGTTAAAATTCTCCCAACTCCTAAAAACATTTGTTTTCAGTCTTTAAACTTTAGTTAGAATTTTAGGTAGATTTTGCTGTGATACTTTAAATGACCTATGACTTTATTCATGTGTATATATGAACTCTACCAACACAAAACACAATTCAACATAAGATACTTAAGAGTTGCTTCGGGGGCAGCTGGGTGGCTCAGTGGATTGAGAATCAGGCCTAGAGACCGGAGGTCCTAGGTTCAAATCTGGCCTCAGACACTTCCTAGCTGTGTGTGACCTTGGGCAAGTCATTTGACCCCCATTGTCTAGCCCTTACCAGTCTTCTGCCTTGAAATTCCAAGGCAGAAGACTGGTAAGGGCTATTGATTCCAAGGCAGAAGGTAAGGGTTTAAAAAAAAAAAAAAGAAGTTGCTTCAACCAAAATTCCTAGCTGGTAATGAATCTTCTGATAATGTGGCTTTCTAAGTTGAATGTATCCATTACTTGGATATTTCTGGGTCTTTCTTCTAACTTACTCACTAGGATTACTCCAGTTAGTGCTTTCAAGAAACCAAGCTCAAGCGGCAGCTGGTTAGCTCGGTGGATTGAGAGCCAGGCCTAGAGACAGGAGGTCCTAGGTTCAAATCCGGCCTCAGACACTTCCAAGCTGTGTGACCTTGGGCAAGTCACTTGACCCCCATTGCCTACCCTTACCACTCTTCCACCTATAAGTCAATACACAGAAGTTAAGGGTTTAAAATTTAAAAAAAAGAAAAGAAAAAGAAAAAGAAAAAGAAACCAAGCTCACCCTCATGACAGAATAGTAATCATAGGAGACTTACACATCTAAATAACAAGATCATTTAGATTAGCAAGCAGTTAAAATTCTTTTTTTAATAAGATTCATGGCTTGACAAAATTGCTAAATTATGTCTAAATTTCATTTTGAAAGGTAGAATATTGTTATGTTAAATGCAGAATGATATAGTGGATAAAGAATCAGCTTTCAACTTAGGAAGACCTGGTTTCATTTTCTATCTCTGATCCATACTACATCCTGGACTAGTCATATAACCTCTCTCAATGTTCCAGGCAATTCTCTAAAACTATAAATTGCAGAGAATGTGCCAAGCTGCTTTGCATTTGGTAGAGTTAGTTTCTTACTGATAAATCGCAGGCCCAAATAGATGAAATGTATTAAGCACTTACGATGTGCTTAACTTAGTACTACATATTAAGTTTTAAGTACTAAGAACACAAATACAAGGAAGCTAAACAGTACCTCAAGGAAATTACAGTCTAATAGGGAGATGGTGACCAGAGTAGAATTTATAAGAGTGAAAAATGATTAAAAGTATGGGACAATATTTCCCTGAATGGTATTGTTAATTTCACTACTCTTTAGCACTGGGGGAGAAAAATGTAATGAAGATGGTATGGCAATAACATCATCAAGATAAAATGAATGCTCACTAGAGATCCAGAGTCAAAGAAACACTTTGACATTACTTATTGATTTTCTCCCTTTAGGAAGGCCCAGTGAGTCAGACTCCCTCTACCAAAACCAAAGCTCAGATTCTAGCCACTGTTCTGCAACTTTTAATCTTAGAAATCATTTGCCCTAGTAAATCACTATGCTATCAGAGGCTGGACTTGAATCTTAGTTATTCAGACCCCACTGGCCACTGCAGCATACTGTGCCTCTCACATTACCTTATTTATATAATTCAAGATATGGCTCAATTCAAAAAATACATAAGGGCCTACTAGGTATAGAGGACAGACAAAAGTGGAAAGATACAACTAACTTTAACACACTGTTGTTTCATGCAAAAACTAATTTCTCACTTAAAAAAATTTTCTCTTTCATATTCTTTTTAAAGTCAAACTTTATACCTGTCCAGCAAGGAATTTTCTACATATAAGCTAAGATCATAGCACACTGTTGTTTCTATGTATTGCACCTGTCCCTGAAAAAAAGTGCTGCTTGCTGGGCCTTGTTGTAAAGTTGCCCCAAGACTCGAGACTTAAATTGACACACCACAATTATTTCAATCAAATGTGGTAAGGTTGGTTTTTTTTTTCCCTCAAGTGGAAAATCAGCAGCAGTGACTGCAGAAATCTTTCTCCTACTAAGTTCATAAGTGTTTGAAAAGCTACTTATTTAGATAATCATTCAATTAAAAACGAAGATATCTCAAATGTGTTTTTTTACTATGTGTATTACTATCATTATTTTTAGTAATTACTATTACTATGTGTATTACTATATATGTGTATGTGTGTATAAATACTCATACATATGTGTATATCAGTAAATATCAACATATACATACATTGTTTCTCACATAATAAGATCCTTAAGGTCACATAATCAATTCTTAATAAATCTCTCATGGTGGACTAATATAATATTCCCTGAAAGACTTAAACACAGAGGTAAGTAGAGAAACAACACTCAGGAAAACAGTTATCACATAGCTAAATATTATATTCTAACATTCCAGAAATGTCAGTTTGGAGATAATTTCACTTCTGACTGGGTATAGGCAGTCCTGATTTTTTTTAAATTAAGAAAAACCTGAGTAATGATTTTTTTCTGGAAAAATCCATGGTCTTAGAAAATTCTGTCACCTAGGCATTAAATAAAAATCCAACAACAATTTCAAAAGGGGTTATATAACCCCTAACTAGCCATATTAAAAACCTTTTTTGACAATGTTTTGGAATTTCTTTTCTAGGGAAATCATTCCTAGTTGCTATTATGCTCCCTGGAAATGACACTAACTCTTTGGTCACTGTGATAATGAGATTAAATCTACCTAGCCCATTCTCAAATCTAATTACCAAAAGTGTAAATGACTCCACTTAATTCACAAGTTGGGAGGTCAAGACCCAAGAGAGTGACAACTTCCTGTAACTCTCTTCTTGTTCATGTCTTGGACCTGAAGGAACTCTTCTAGTTCATGACTTGAACCTGGAGGAGTCCTGGACCTGGGACCCCGAGAACTTGGTGAGACTGTTCTTAAATCGTTCCCTTAGAACTACACGTGGTGAGTGTAAAGACTAAATCTTCCTGAAATTCTCTAAAGGGAATTTCCCTTTCAAAAGAGACTCTATGACTGAAGCTTTTGCTTCATTCACCTCTGGGGCCCTCCAGCCCTCTGTCCTAGGGCTCAAGGCTTAGCCTCCCTTGACTGAGAACTAATTAGATCTACCTGGGTTAAACTAGGGGGCCGGAGCAAATTACCTAGTGTGTTAGATTACTTATCCTATCTTATCCTCTTTCTTATTTTCTTATTTTCTCTTCTTCTCCTCATTTGTAAATAAACTTCCAAAAAAGTCATTTTGACTTGAGGTTATTCTTTAACTGGGGAATGATAATTATTCAATTCCCTGGTGACCAAACCTTTTAATATTCACCCAACCAAAACCCCTTTTTACCCCTTACATCACTGATGATTTTGCACTGTTATACTGGATAGTAATAATGATAATGATGATGATGATGATGATAATAATAACTATCATTTATCTGACTTTTAGTATGTACAGCTAGGTATATATAGATAGAATAAAAGGTCCTGAAGTCAGGAAGATTCATATTTCTGAGTTCAAATCTGTCTTCAGAAATTTAATAGCTATGTGACCCTGGGCTAGTCACTTAACTCTGTTGGTCTTACCTTCCTCATCTATGAAATGAGCTGTAGAAGAAATGGCAAACCATTTCAGTATATTTGTCAAGAAAACCCCAAATGAGGTCATAAATGGTCATTACTAAAAAGACTAAATGACAACTGTATCTACTATGTACCAAATAATATGATAAGCACTTTATCATTATTATCTCAGTTGATCCTCACAACAATTCTGGGAGGTAAGTGATATTATTATTGCATTTTAAAGATGGAAATTTAGGAAAATAAAGGTTAAGTGATTTGCCCAGGGTCACACATCTGGTGTCTGAGGCCATATTTGAACTCAGCCCTTCCTAACGCCAACCCCAACACATTATCTACAATGTCATCTAGCAGTCTATAAGAGTAGTACAAAAGAAAAGATACTGTAGAAGAACAAAAGGTCAAGAATATCAAGGGAATTAATGTGAATGACCAGATCTTAAACTGTACACTAAAACAATAATCATCAAAATAATCTGGTACTGGCTAAGAAAGGGAATGCTAGATCAACAGAATAGGTTAGGTATACAATATAGTTGTAAATAACCATAGCAATCTAGTGCTTGATAAATCCAAAGAACCCAGCTTTGGAGGCAAGAATTCCCTATCTGACAAAAATTTCTGGGAAAACTAAAAAATGGTATGACAAAAACGAGATATAGACCAGTGTCTCACACCCTATACTAATACAGGGTCAAAATGGGATAGGATTTAGACCCAAAGGGTAATACCATAAGCAAATTAGGGGAGCATGAAATAGTTTACCTGTCAGATCTATTGCTAAGAGAAGAATTTATGACCAAACAAGAAAGAGAACATTATGAGGCAAAATTAGTAATTTTGATTATATTAAATATTCAAAGTTATTGTGCAAACAAAACTAATGCAACCAAAATTAGAAGAGGAAACAACAAACTGGGGGGGGGGGTTTACAGCAAATTTATTTGATAAAAGAAAAGCCACTGGATTTAGAGTCCAATGATCTCTGTCACTTAACTTCTCTTGATCTAGTTTCTTCAACTGTATATCAAGAATTGGACTACATGACCTATAAAGTCCTTGTCAGCTCAAATTTATATTCCACTCATAGTACCTGAGGTATTAAAAAAACATTCCTATGTTGTGCAGCTATCTCACAAATAAGTCATTTAAAAAAGGAAACACATTATTACAAAATTTTCATTATTCCTTCATTTTCTATTAATACAAAAGTTTAAATGCCAGTCACAAAGAACAAAAATAGTTGTATCTAAATAAACATAACTGATAAAGGAAATCTGTTTCTTCATCTTGCACTATGTAAAAGTTGTATGTGAATATATGCACTTCTATTCTGGAAAATATGTTTAAGATTGCTTTTAGAATTAATTCTTCTATTTCTGAATCCTACATGGAAAAAAGCCAACAAATTTACTAAATTAACTGACCCAGCAATGATTAAAAGATGTACATTTGAAAATTTTAAAACTTCTTTTGATTGTAAATTATTATTGATATTTTAGCCTATGATAACTGTCTACTTAGAGAAATGGCAAAATAAATTTTCAGTCTTTATTCTGAGAAGTAATATGTGATACTGGAAAGAGTATTGGATTTGACATTAGAGGCTTAGATTCAAATCAGGGCTGTTGTATTCTATGTGACATTAGACAAGTCTTTTTCCCTCTACAGAACACAACTCATCTATAAATGATTTGGAATAGAAAATAAGTATTTTACACCTCTAAATACTATGATTTTGCAATTTAAAATTATGATACAATAATTAGGCAATTACATTTTTTCCTTTCTCAATTCTTCTTTTAAAAAAGCTACCTAGGAAAAACATTACAAAAAACTGATTTTTTAAAAAAAATGTATTTATTACACACAAACATATTGGTGGTGATAGCAGTTACTAAGTATATAATAAAAAATAAAATTTTAAAACTGTATCTAATTAAACTAATTATTAATAGTGGTTAAAAGTATATAAGCTTTAAATTAAAACAACATAATTAACTGTTTAAACATTTAAGAGATCTTACAAGATAAAAATGATTATGACATGTTTTATAATTCTGTACACAAAGATCATATGGAAGCATTATAGACTGGGCTAGAATCAGAACACCTGGATTTACCACTTGTAAACTTGGACAAAATCAGAGACTTAGCTCTGAGAATGTCATTTTCCTTTACAAAATAATAGAAATAAATACTTGTGTTTCCTTTCTTAAAAGGCTGTGGTAAGCACTAAGTTAAAACTAAAGCAGTATAGAAATGTAAGCCATTATTATTTCTCACTAACATGCAACTGTCCTTGGCTTCTCAAAGACTAAGTCAGGGGATCACAAATTATGTCAGGCTCTATACTAGAAGTTCTTGTTTTCCTTTGTAACCCTAGCTAGTTTAATCTCGTCTTCTACTCCAGACTTTTCTCAATCTTTTTAAATTCTAGTCTCTTACCACTGTTAATTATTCCCTAGTTGTCTTATATACAGTTTTTTAAAACATTTATTAATATTTGTTTTTTAGAAAAGTTAACATGTTTACATAATTCATGCTCTTACTTCCCCTTCATCTCTTGAGCCCCCCCCCATATACAGTTTTTGTATGTATTTGTTTGCTTGTAGTCTCCCCAATATTATAAGGAACTGGAGGGCAGGGCTTGTCTTTTTGTCTTTCTTTGTATACTTAGTGCCTGACTTATAGCTGTTACTGTCATTTGGTCATTTTTAGTCATGTCTGTCCAAATTTGGAGTTTTCTTGGCAAAAATATGGGAATGGTTTGCCATTTCTTTCTCCAGCTCATTTTACAGCTGAGGAAACTGAGGCAAATAGGGTTAAGTGACTTGCCCTAGGATTTGAACTCAAGACTTCTTTATTCCAAGGACAGCACTCTATCCACTGTGCCACCTAGCTGCCCTGAGCTGATACTTAGTAAATACTTATTAAATGTTTGTTGACTGATTTATGCATTTATTATTATTTTGAGTAGGGATCCATAGGCTTCAGACTGACAAAGTGGTCTATAACACACAAAAAAGTTAAGAATTTCTAAGAGCTTTAAATACAAAATAAACCCAAAATAAACCATCTATGTCATCAAAATTTAGACCTTTATTAAGTATATACTAAGTGTGCTAAACATTGGGAATACAAAGAAAAAACTGCTCTAGCCTTGAGGACTTAGATTTTCTGTTGAGTGGAAGGAGAGAATGAAAAACAGCTGCCCATATCAATTTGAAACTCTTATATCTGAGTTATCAATATGGAACAACAGCAACATTACTGAAAATTATGCCTAATATTCTGACTTTATGGGAATTTATCCTATTGATTTTGCTCAGATGTAGAGTAATGTGATCTTTTTTTTCAATTTTATTTCCAGGTCCAAATTCTCTCCTCCAATCCACTAAGACAAGAAATACAATTCCCTTTAAAAACATGAAGTTTGGCAAAGCAAATTTCCAAACTAGCAGTGTTAAAAAAAATAGAAAAAAATAACGTTCAACCTTGCCCATTAATTTTTAAACAATTATAATGAGCTGAAGCATATTTCTTGGGCTTTAAGAATAAGTAACTACCACTAGTCACTTTGACAAGAGTTATTGCAACATACTTTATGATCAGGAAAACTAAAGCTCTAAAAAGAAAAATTAATTTGGACACATCCATTCTGCACTTAAGGCAAAAATTAGGATTCAAGGATGGGTTTTTGGTCTATTATTTAGATGAATTATAATCCTTCATATTTTTTTTAAAAGAAAAGGTAAAGTGTGCCCATGTAGTTTCCCACCCACAAAATCCTTAATACAGGAAATTATTTTTTGTTCATGTGGTTAAATCCTAGTCTTATTTGTAAACTGGTAGGATTTTCAGCATTGTTTATTTCAATCGTGAGACCTTATGTTGATGATTTTGCAATTAGTTATATAAAAGAGAATAAAAGTTACTTGTAAGATGTAATAACTACTCACATGTAATTTATTGACCTGTAAGTCTTTCTGTCCATCTATTACACCTATGCCTATATTCAAGGGAATGTGTATGACTTACCATTTTGCTCTACAACTAACTGAATCTGTGCTCTGGGAGAAATTCTGTACATCACCTTGTAGTCTGTAAAATTAGGCCTGAAATGACTGATAACGAAATCATATAGTTTTATGACAACTAATTAAATATTATTTGTAAGTTGAAATAAAAGATTACTAACTACTCATAATTATATCTGTTTTGTCATAACACATGAATTTTAATAAAACTCAATTTAACCTCTCAGAAAGAGAAAAAATAAATTATAAGAAAATATTTCAGTTTTCAGTAATTTTCATTTTTCCACAACAGAATTCCACATTTTAAAAAAAGAATATTTTATTATGTGACTTAAAAATCAAAGGAGCACTGTGAAGTACAAAATTAGTTACATTGGACGTGTTTTACTTTGGAATACTTTTATGGATGACTCATTTCTCAGCCAGAAATTCAATCTATTTTAAATTCCAAAAATCTCATTGCTTTCTTCCTCCTCCAGTTCATACATTGCTGTCTTCTCTCTGCAGTCTAATAATATAGCAAATCCATCTTCTTATATTGATACCCAAATATCCTTCATTTCAAAGAAACCTATTTCAGTAAGATTTCCCCTGTCCCAAAATAAAGCTGATCTGGAAATACCAACTCTTCAGAACATAGCCAAGAGCCAGAAAATAATATAACATTCTCTACTCCCACCTCCAATCCAAAACAGATGTCTAGACAGTCAAGCACTTGCCCACAAACTGCATGCACTTTACTTTTAAAAAAGGGGGTGGGATTTAGACCTTTACTCTGCCCATTAATTTTTTTTAATACTTCATATAAAATTCTAACAAACCTAGTAGTTGGCTTTCCTAGCCAACTAGAGAGATAGTTCTAGAAGTAGGCAAGCTGACAGAAACAAGACTTAATAGCTGAACAATAGAAGTTACAAGGGAAAAAAAATTCAAAGTGATCTTCATAATGATGACGCTGAATCATTAAAAAACAAGTCCAGTTAAGTTTTTTGAAAGATGTGAATGGAGTGTATAAATATGTATAAATAAATGTTTAAAATTTTTAACGTTTTGAAGCTAAAAGGGATTAAGAAAAAAACTGAAAATCATGTTCATCCACAAAACTCAAGTATCCTGTACAACTCAGATCCAGAAAGATGTATTTATGCAACATTTCACTAAACAGAATATTTTATACACAAATGGATCTGTGATCTCAATAATTCAGGAATTCCCTCCACTAATACATTTTGTAAAAAGATGAGGAATTGCTTTCATGGGAAAGCTAAGGTTAGTAGAAGACCTCTGCAATCCAGCCCACTATACTCTCTTTTTCAACTCTAGAAGTACCTTTCCACCTGCTTCTAATTTTGTTTTTATTTGCTGAGGGCTAGAATATTCAACCATTCCTCCAATGGGTAATTATTCATTTTATTTTTTGTGCAACCAGAACGAGCTATGCCTTTAAAATTCTGGTGACATATCATTCCCTTAGTCACTATGACTATATTTTATGAATTGTTTATTCATTTTGACAGTAACCTCCATTCCTAGTACCCTTCAGTACTCTCCCAAGCTATAACACCTCTGGCTGTACTTCCCTCTTTTCCCAGTCTTAATCCTATCACTAACCAGTTCAACAATTGTTCTCTGCTTACAACAACACAATCCCATTCCATCCTATCTCTTCCAACAGATTCCTTCATCTTTAATATCATTTCAATCCCCCTTTTTCTACTGATTTCCCTGGTCTATAAACATGCCCATGTCTCCCCATGCCTGAAAAAATTCTTACTTGATCCTCCCATCCCCGCTATTGTCCTTTTGGACCTTTGTAGCCAGTCCTCAAAACATGCCATCTGTAAGAGGTTCCTTTACTTTCTCTCCTCTCATTCTCTTCTTAATCCTGACAATCTGGCTTCCAAACTTATTCCACAGAAACTGTTCTCTGCAAAATTACCGACGATTTAATTGTCAAATCAATGGTCTTTTCTCAATCCTCATTCTCAACCTCTTAGCAGTCTTTGATAGTAGTATTTTATCACCCTTTCTTCCTGGAATACTCTCTTCTCTCTAGGTTTTTCAGATAAGTACTCTCTCTTGGTTCTACTATCAAACCACTCTTTCTCATTTCTCTTTACTGGATTCTAATCCAGATAAACAACAGTCTCCTTACTGATCTATGAACCAGATACTTCTCATATACCTAGGCTCCCAGCACTTTCTCCAGTTGTCTTCCTCAAATCTGACTGATTTTCCTGATTTCCTTTAAATTTCAACTAAAATCCCATCTTTTACTGGAAAATTTCCCCAATCCCTTTTAATCGTAGTGCTTTCCTTGGGTTAATTACTTCCTATTTATCCTATAATAAAGGGTGTAAGTGCATTGATTCTGTTATAAGGTTTTATGAGGGTGGATGAGAAGGGAAGATAAAGAGAGGAATACACGAGTGTGGAAAAGGTGTGTAATTTTCTATTTCTCAAATTGAGATGCATGAACAAAATATGCAAACATAAAGGAAGGGGCAAAGGGAAGGGCCATCGGATACTTCTTATCTAAAATGGACCCCAAAAAGGTTTAATACAAACGGTTTGATATAGAAATATATCAAATTTAGGAGGAAAGAAAGATTGGAAGAAAGGGAATAGCCCTAAGTGGTAATAGAGGATAATTCCGGGGAGGAAATATTTAGTCCATCTGTAACGTAGGCAGGACAGATTGTCTTCAGCAGGCAAAGGTAAGTGCTGGGAATACAGATTCAAGAGAAGAGTTAGATGGAAAGGAAAAACCTATGTAAGGTACCAGAAGGCTGAGATTTAGGTTTTGATAGGTGGAAAGGAAATGATGAATCACAAGCCTTAAAAGCAACAAAGCAAGTTCATATTAGTGATTTATGCAAAGAATAAACTTTCAGGGTATGTTCCAGGATATTCAGTCTATCATTTATACTTTCCATAGAATAATAAGAGCATATATTTTACTACTGTAAAAAGGAATTCTTTAATTTCTTTAATTTAACAGGGGACAGTGGCTCAGCAGGGAGCTCTGGATTCCTACTTCCTGTCACTGTGGGCTGGTAAGAGGACCTCCAGGTCTCCCATTAAATTAAAGAAATTAAAGAATTCCTTCTTACTCTACTCTTTAAGGTTTACAAAGCACTTTGTTCACAACAATCTAAAATACATACTGTTAATGACTGTGACAAAGGTAGACTTTTATTAGAGATTTCAGGGTAGATTTTTATCAGGGATTTTAAAATACATTCAATTATAGATTTATCTTAAATAAAAAGCACAATGACACAAATATAATAACCAGGTTGCTCTTTAAAGCAAGATGTCCATCTGCTAGAAGGAAGCGATTTTTACAACTCTAGCTGGACAATAAGCAGAAGTCAAATTGTGGTTATAATTTGTATGCTTTTTTAGAAAAATCACTTGTGTTTTCATTTATATGAGAGCTACCTTCTACCATAGCAGATCTATTCCTAGATAATCACTTGAGGTGTTAAGAACTTAAAATGTGGTATAATTAATCAAAAGTTGGGGTGAAATATTTTTCCAAAACAGAACTTAGGAGAACAGAGAAGTCAGTGCCACTGTGGTGGGAGTTACCCAGGAACAGAAGACAGGTGTAGACCCTGTAGGCAAGCAGCTACAGCTGCAAAGACAATAGAGAAGGAAGTATTGGGAACTCCCAACTACCAGAGACAATAATGGGATTGAACCCCTGTTCAGAAAGAGATTCCAGAGAACATCTATGCTAATAATAGGTGTAGAAACATGAGCCATTTGACAACTCCCCTGCCATTACCCAATTCCAGGGCAGAGAGGAACATCTGGGGTAGAAAGGTTGCAGATGCCCTACCTGGGTAAAGACCAGAGCACAGATCAGAAGAGCAGAAACCATACCTCTCCCTGGCACACACCAACTTGGAAGGATAGAAAACTTAAATGCATCCAAAACTAGCTATGAAGATATCAGGGCAAAAAAAGAATGACTCCCATACCACCATCCCTCGGATGTAGGCAGAACCCCAAGTAACAGAAAGTTCAAGTCAAGAAAAAGACTGGGGGAAAAATGAGCAGACAATAACAAAAAAAGAACCTGACTATAAAAAGTTACTATGGTGATAGAAAAGATCAAGACAAACTCAGAAAAAGGCAATGCAGTGAAGAAATCTACAAAAAAAGGCTCACAGGAGGAAAAAAAGAAGATTGACTATAAACCCAACAAGAATTCCTAAAAGAGCTTTTAAAAATAACCAAAAAACAAATTTAAAAAGTCAAATAAGAACAATAGAGGAAAAACTGGGAAAAGAATTGAGAACAATGCAAGAAAAATATGAAAAGAGAATTAAAAGGTTCATGAGAAGAGGCACAAAAAAAACTGAAGAAAATAGTAAAATAATCCTTAAATAGCAGAACTGACCAAATAGGAAAAGAGGTACAAAAAGCTCACTAAAGAAATTAATTTCTTAAAAACGAGAATTAGGCAAATGAAAGCCAATAACTCTAATGAAGAAACAATAAAATTAAATTAAAAAAATGGGAAAATAGCAGAAAATATGAACTATCTAGCCAGGAAAACTGGCCTAGAAAACATATCAAAGAGAGATAATCTAATAAGAATTACTGGACTAACAGCAGCCAGGTGGTACAGTAGTTAGGGAACTAGGCCTAGAGACAGTAAGTCCTGGTTTCAAATTTGGCCTCAGAAATTTCCTAACTGTGTGACTTTAGGCAACTAACTTAACCCTCATTGAATAGCCCTTAACACTCTTCTGCCTTAGAATCAATACACATGATTCTAAGATGGAAGGTAAGGGTTTAAAAGGAAAAGAAAAAAAGAATTATTGGACTACCTGAAACCTGTCATAAAAAAAAGGAGTCTAGACATCAATATTTAGAGAAATTATAGAGGAAATTTGCTCAGCTACCTTAGCTCCAGAGGAGAAAACTAAAAACTGAAAAAATCCACTTGAAAGAGATCCCAAAATGAAAACTCCCAAGAATATTATTGTTGAATTCTAGAGCTTCCAAGCCAAGGAGAAAATACTGTAAGCAGCCAGTGAGAAACAATTAAAATGCCTTGAAGCCATAATTAGGATCACACAAGATTTAGTAGCTAACATGAAAAAGAATCAGAGAGCTTAGATTATGATATTAAAGAAGGCAAAGGAGCCAGAATTACAACTAAAAATAGCTTACCTAGGAAAACTCACTGGGAGAATAGATATTTAAAGAAATAGATGACTTTGAAGCATTCCTGAAGAAATCACCATATATGAACAGAAAACTTGACATTTAATCACAGGACCAAGAAAAGCATAAAAGGTCAATATGAGAAAGAATCATGAGAAACTTACTGAAATTAGCTGTTTATAATCCTAAATGGGAATAAATACATAGGACTAATAAGAATTTTATCATCATTATAGGATAGTTAAAAGGCGACTATATAGAGGTTATGAATGTGAGTCTACAGGGTTGGGATGATCTCAACAGAAAAATGGAAAGCTGAGCAAAAGAAATATACCAGGAGAAGGAAGAAGATAAAAAGGGAAAATAATCTCATTAAAGAGCTTCACAAGGAGACTATAGCAATTTTTCAGAAAGACCACACATTATGACCAGATGGAATTTATACCAGGAATGCAGGGCTATGTTCAATATTGGGAAAATTTTCACTATAACTACCTATATCAACAACAACAAATCACATGATTATATCAATAGATGCAAGAAAAAAGTTCTTGATGAGAGATACCATCCATTCTTATTAAAAACACTAGCATAGGGGCAGCTGGGTAGCTCAGTGGAGTGAGAGTCAGGCCTAGAGACAGGAGGTCCTAGGTTCAAACCCGGCCTCAGCCACTTCCCAGCTGTGCGACCCCTGGGCAAGTCACTTGACCCCCATTGCCCACCCTTACCACTCTTCCACCTATGAGACAATACACCGAAGTACAAGGGTTAAAAACAAAACAAAACAAAAAAAAAACTAGCATAGGAATGAGTGGAGATTTTCTTAAAGTGATATGTAGTATCTATCTAAAATCAAAAGCAAGCATTATCTGTAATAACACCAGAAGTCTTCACAATAAGATAAAGAATGAATCATGGATATCATTATAACCATTATTATTCAATATTATACTAGAAAGCCTTGCTCTGGACAAGAAAAAACAATTGAAAGAATAAGAATAGACAAGAAGGAAACAAAACTATTGCTTTGGTGGTAAGGCAAGAAAAAAGTAATTGAAGGAATAAGAACAAACAACAAAGAAACAAAACCATTACTCTTTGCAAAGTGATAAGATACTTAAGAGAATCCTAGAGAAACAAAATAAACTTTAGCAAAGCTTCAGGATTGTAAATAAATCCGCCTAAATCATCAGCATTTCTATGTATTACCAATATAAGCCCAGCAGGAAGAGCTAGAAAGCATAGTTCCATTTAAAATAACTATAGACAGAATAAAATACCCGAGAGTCCACCTGCCAAGGTATACACAAACTACATGAACACAAATATAAAATGCTTTTCACACAAACATAGATATAAACAATTGGAGAAATATAAATTGCTCATGGTTAGGTCAAGTCAATATAATTAAAATGACAATAAAACTTAAATTAATTTCCATATTCAGGCCCATATTAGCCAAAAATTATTTTATAGAGCTAGAAAAAATAACAAAATTTATCTGGAAGACCATAAGGCCCACGAATATCAATTAAATGGATGGGGGAAAAGTGAAAGAAGGCAGTCTAGCAGGTACAGATCTCAAGATTATACTTTGAAGCAATAATCATCAGAACAATATGGCACTGGGTAAGAAACAGAAATGCTGAATGGTAGAATTGAGTAGGTACACATAAATGGAAGTAAATTAACAGAATAGCCTAGTGTTTCATAAATCCAAAGATCTTAACTATTGGGGGCAAGAACTCCACTACTCAACCAAAGCTGCTAGAAAACCTGGAAAGCAGTCTGGCAAAAACTAAATATAGACCAATATCTCATACTCTATACCAAAAGTGATGCTATGGATGGAAATGACAATAAACAAAGCTGGAAAATATCTCAAAAGCATGCTAAGTAGGTACATTACAAATTTGTTATGACCTCTTTAATGAACTCATTAGCTCACTCACCATAATGGCTCTCCCAAATCTTTTCTTCCCTCCTCAAACCTCCTATGGCTCCCTCTCACCTCACATTCTCAGCTGAGAATCTTGCCTCGTAATGCACTGAAAACATTTAAGCTATTTGCCAAGAGTTCCCTCTTTTCTCCTCCTCATCTCACATCACCTAAATATCTTCTGTGATTGTCTCTTCCTTCACCCTCAGTTACTATATAGAGTATAAAGAATGGGGAAAAGAACATTACTTGATCCTTCACTAAGATTGTGACTTTCTACTCTCCAGATACAAGTATCCTTTCCACTTAGTGAGTTTCCCAATATTGAAGATTGGCATAAGAAATCAAACAGGAATTTCGGGAAGCGTTTTGTGGAAGCTGCAAACAACATGTGAAAGCTAGAAATGTAGAGATTATCTTTAAAAGTTTGGTAACTGAAAAATGAATATAGTATGTATTTTACTGTTTAACAACAAATGAACAGTTATGCCATTTTTTTCTTAAAATTAAATTTGTATTTGTAAAATTAAAATTAAATTTGTACTAAAAGAACTGTAGTTCTACAGACTGGCTTGGTGATGCCAAGTATGTTTACAGCAATTTCTCACAAGTGTTGTGTCATTTAAACACCATAAACTCTATTAAACTCAGGCAACTCAAGCATATTGTTCCTAGTGGTCCAGAAACTGCTCCTAAGAAACAGAAGAAAGTGATAAACTTAAAGGAAAAAGTAGAATTGTTATATATGCTACTGTGATTGGCTGTTGTTAATGAATCTACTATAAAGCATATCAAGAAAAAAAGGAAATCTGCAAAGTTGTTGCAGCTACAACAACCACAAAGCATTACCTTAAACCATGAAATGAGTATCTCTCTCTGGTAGAAAATACAACATTCTTTGGGGAGCAGGATTGTTATAAAAAAGGCATTCCGTATAACTGGCATCATATGAGAAAAGACTAAGTCCTTAAATGATTCACTAAAGGAAAATGAATATGAAGTGTCTACATGGATTTTTAGGCCAGTAAAGGCTGGTTTGGAACATTTTTTAAATTTAAAAGGTTTAGCCTATGCAATGTAAAAGTAATGGGAAGGGCAATGTCTGTTAAGCAAGAGGAAATTTCCTGAAACCCTGAAGAAACTGATAGAAGGGAAAGGTTACAAACCAGAAGAGATTAAATACCGATGAAACTGCTCTATTAGGGGGGAGGGGTGTAGAATGCCTCATACATACCAAAAAGAGAAGTTCCAGGTTTTAAAGCCACAAAGGATAGGGTAACCTTGCTCTTTTGTGCCAATGTCAAAGGGTCAGACAGCCCTGATATATAAAGCTACTAACCCTTGAGCTTTGAAAGCTAAGGACAAATACCAGCTGCCTATCTTTCAATGTTCATTAAGAAAGGATAGATGACCAGAGCACTTTTCCTTGACTAGTTCCATCAATGCTTTGTGCCAGACATTAGGAAAATCCTTGCCAGCAAGGGATTACACTTTAAGGAGTTATTAATTCTGGACAATGCCTACTTGGAACCTCATGAATTTCACAGTGAAGGCACTGAAGCTGTTTTTGTGCCAACTTACAAGGTGTTTCTCATTCAGCTTCCTGATTGGGGGTAATAAGGATTTTAAGGCATACTATACATGCTACTCAATAAACAGGATTATAGAGACTATTGAAGAAAAATTTGACACAGACAAAAAATTTTATGTGGATTTTCTAGATTGATGGAGCCACACCTCTAACTCCTACGATGAGGAAGGGATACTTGTATTTGGTCTCCCTGCCACAAGTCTCTTCCCCAATCCAGGTTAACTTCTATACGGCTGTTAAAGTGACCTTCTGAAAGATCTGATCATATCATGTTCCCTCTACTCAATAAACTTTAGTGGTTCCTATCATCTCCAGAATCAAATATAAAAAGCCCTTTTTAAAGCCCTTCATAATTTCTTTCTCTCTCTCTCTCTCTCTCTCTCTCTCTCTCTCTCTCTCTCTCTCTCTCTCTCTCTCTCTCTCTCTCTCTCTCTCTCTCTCTCTATCTCTCTCTTTTCCTGGTTTCTCTTAATTCTGTCGCCTTGCTTGTATTGATTAGTTCCAATTTCTTCACCACTAAATTGTAAGCTCCTTGAGAGCTGTCATTAATTAATCTTTTACCTTTTTTATACCCCTATTACTTAATATTATACCTCTCCCATAGGAGGTATTTAAATAAATGTTTATTGACAAACAGACTAAGAGATGAAAAGGTAGAGCTGCTTGATCTTATTTTTCTTCTGTTTTCTCTGCCAATGAAAATGATCCCTGGGCTGTAAAGGACAGAATAAATATAGCTAGTAAGAAATTAAATGTCAAAGAGATGTAAAAGGATTTAAAAAAAATAAAATTACAGGGGGAAGCTGGGTAGCTCAGTGGATAGAGATTCAGGCCTAGAGACAGGAGGTCCTAGGTTCAAATCCGGCCTCAGACACTTCCCAGCTATGTGACCCTGGGCAAGTCACTTGACCCCCATTGCCCACTCTTACCACTCTTTCACCTAAAAGCCAATATACAGAAGTTAAGGCCTTAAAAATAAATGAATGCACCCTTACCACTCTTCCACCTATTAGCCAATACACAGAAGTTAAGGGTTTAAAAAAAAAAATAAATGAATGAATGAATGAACGAATAAATAAACAAACAAACAAACAAATAAATAAATAAATAAATAAATAAACAAATAAATAAATAAATAAATAGATAGATAGATAGATAAATGAGATGACATTTATTTATCAATTATGGGTTTCAAAATATTTTATGTACATTCTTAGTCTATATGATACTAAGATGCCAAATCCAATTCTATTTGTGCTATGTGCTTGAGGAGACTAATAGAACAGTGGCTCTAAACTGGGTGAACACATATGTACATTATATATGTTATATGGGCCCTAGTCAAGGTAACAACTACATGGATCTGTGTTCAGAGTAATCATGTTAAGCTCTTTTTGGGAATTCCATTTTAAAAAATAGTATATTCTTGGACAGGTGTTATCAGGTTTGAATTACTCTACCTGTTAAATTACTTGGTGTAGGGTTATAAAAAAATTGACATTTGTTGCTTATTTGAGGTTGGATATTTTTGATCTTCTAAGACACTCCAAGTCCTAATACATAGCTGCTAATTATGAGTTCAAGTCACCTGACCCAGAAGAACAACATCCTCAGGTATGAAAAGAACAAACTAATAACTGCTAGGTCACTATTAGTGATTTTTTTTTTGAAAGGCCATGAAGCATGAAAGAGGTACCAAAATCCTCAGGTACTAAAAGAATAGGTAGATATATCTACCAAGTCACTGTAAGTGATATTTTAAAAAGAAAGACTAGGAAAGGTACCACAGTAATGCAGAAGTGAAAATGCCATTTTATTTTTTTTAAAGGAAGAAAATAGAATCTGTGCACTATGGACCCAACTTAAATCCTATGCAAAACTGTAAGCAATATTAGTGGAAGGAGCTAATAAACACCTAAAACACCTAGAAAAGGAAGTAGTGATGAACTCTTCCGCCACCTCCTTAAGCCCTCCCCATGAAAAGGCATAGTTGTATCAAAAATAGTTTAGTGGATAGACTAATCTCATTACCTTTTTTTGAGAGGATTACTAGACTGGTAAATCAGAGTAGTGTTGTGGATCTAATTTACTTAGAATTCAGCAAAGTAAATCTAATGGTCTCTCA
This sequence comes from Gracilinanus agilis, assembly GCF_016433145.1. Classification (NCBI taxonomy): domain Eukaryota; kingdom Metazoa; phylum Chordata; class Mammalia; order Didelphimorphia; family Didelphidae; genus Gracilinanus; species Gracilinanus agilis. Next base: position 182,611,579 of record NC_058131.1, on the reverse strand, counting down.
TTCTACTCTTGTGGAATAGATGGATAGATGTGAATCAAAAAACAGTATGATTAAAGTGGTTCCAGAATTGGTTAACAGATTTAATAAGAAAATGTTAAAGATTCAGTATTAACTCCAGAGGAGTACCTTTAGCATATATTCTTGGCCCTTTACATATTCAGTATATCTAGATAAGGATATAGGTGGTATATTTGTCAAATCTGCAGGCAACTAAAAAAAAATTCTGAATCAAGACTCATCAAGATCCTGATAAGCTAGAACACTGGAGTGAATCTAGTAAGATTAAATTTAATCAGGATAAATATAAACTCTTGCACTAGGAGATCTTTCCTGAGCATGTCAAAACAGATTTGTTCTGTCTGGCTCCAGAAGATAAAACCAGGAGCAATGGATAGAAGTTGCTAGGCGGCAAATTTAGCTTTAATGTTAAGAAAAACCTCTTAACCATTAGATCTGTATAAAAGTGGAATAGACTACTCTGAAAAAGTAGTAGGTTCACCTCTTTGGAGGCCTTCAGGCAGAAATTAGAATTTATCAGGACTAGATGGCTCCTGATAAAACTTTGTAACTGAAATTCTGTAATTCTGTAAATACAAATGGTAAAATAAAGGTAGTTTGGGGAAATCAGAGAACACTAACTGGTGTACTCATTTCTTAGAAGCCTGAAAGTTTGTAAAGTCATTAAGATTAGGAATGCTTTATTTTTATTTCTGTATCCCTAACATCTCACACTAATACATACATACATATATAATTTATTATATATTTAAATAGATATGTATCATTTAAATAAATCATATATGCCTTACATATAGAAGGTGCTTAATAGTTTTTAAACTGGATTTGGTACTACAGATATTGTTATTTAGCAGATGACTAAAATAAAACTAAAATAAAATAAAAAAGTTTAAAAGTTAATTTTACAAGGTTCCCACAACTAGTGAGTAGCCCAGCCAAGGCTACCAGTCTGATCTTCTCTCTAAGTTCGTATGTCCTACCAATACCGTAAAGTTGTCTTTTCATGTACTTTGAATCTCTCTGGTTCTGCTTTATATGCATTTTTTGTCAAAGTATCAAAATTTCATTTGCCATGGAATGATATTTATTGTTCTGTGGCTTTAACTCAGTAGATCAAGTTGCAAAATTGTTTTAAAAACAGATGAGTTCTTGACATGGAATTCTGGGTCTAGATAAAAATCAAAGTAGTTCCAAAATCAATTAGTGTTGGAAGAATCTCAGAGGTCATCTAGTATAATCCCAACTTAAAGCATGTCCCTGACAACTGGTCATTCAGGCTCCATTTGAAAACCTCTAGGGATGCAAAGCTCAGTACCTCCTATAGCAAACCATTCCACATCTCTTAATTCAAATGACTGTCAAACCAGCACATCTACTAAAGAATGTTACAAGTAACTCAAGAGTTAAATATATATATATATTTGGGATTTTTAAAAAATGGTAGTTATATGCAAATTAAAGGCAGGGGGGAAAATAAGAATTTTAAGGATGCTGAGTTCTAATTCCAATTCTGATAATTGTTACTTTTACCTCTCGACCTCATTTTCTTAATTTCTACTCTCAAACTCAAATATGAAAAATCCCCAACAATTAACTTAGAAAACTACAAACTAACATTATGTATGTTGTAGCATATTTTTATTTAAACATCTCTCAATTATATTTTATGTGGTTCAAGCTTCAATATCCAACTCCTTTCAGCTCTAGGATTCTCTGGTTTTATCTTAACAAAATCACTTAATATTTAACTACATATGGTCATGTCCTTTTCATGCTTTACTATAAAAATAATTCTAAACTTAAGTAAAAAACATACTTATCTTTCTGTTCATGATAGAAACGGATAACAAATTGAGAATAACTACGTGCACAAAATATTATAAAAGCTAAAATTCCAAAAAGGTATTAACAGATAAATTTGTACACTATGATATACTTTCATGCTAATTCTTTCTGGCTCCCGATGTCACTTTGCATTCCATACCATATAAATATCATTCTATATTTATAATGACATCTCATCTAAAAGGACATCTCTCTTAATGGAAAAATATTTCATTATATCTTTGAAATAGAAATCTTCCAGAATCATTCATATCTTTTTATAAAGTTTTAAAAACACTTCAAACACATTATCCTCATTTAGGCCTCTTGACAACTCAATTAGGGAGATACTAGCAAATTAGCTAGAATCCTCTGTAAATTCAATATCATACTGTGAGTACTGTAAGAAATAAAATTAATATAGAGTAATAAAATTAAAAATATCATGGTTTCAAAGGGTTTATTGAAAGCCATTTAGAAAAATGAAGCCATGTGCCTGTTGAGTTATTTTAAAGAGACCCACCATTTACCTGCTCCTCCCATCCTCCTGCTCCACAATCACAAAAAAAGAGGAAGTACCAATCCTGTCCTCAGTCTTTATACTCCTATTTATGTTATTACACTTCCTGCCCACCTGATTCTGCAAGAGGAATCATGGGAAATATAGTTCAAGGAGCCCTAAATGTCCACAGGAAGTTTAGATCAGGGACCTCAAAATTAGTTCAAGGACCCCCAAATTTCCAGTATCACAATACAAATACAACCAATGAAATTTTTAAATGGTCAAATTCATGCAACAACATATTGACCAGCTGGGGATAAGAGAACTGAATTAGGGGACTGGTACTATAATAAATAGCAAAGATCTCCCAAAAACTCATGCTACCAACTATCATAGGCCCCTGCAAAAACTGTACAAACATGTCATTTCAATAAACTTCCTAAAGTCCTTTTTCCTAAAATGTTAGAGAACTAGCCAAACAAAAGAAATATATTACTCTATTCCCACCTCCTACTTTCAGTTTTGAGAAAAAAATAGTGTGTCTTTACCCATGTGTAATCTCTTCTGTGGTGGACTATTATTGTTCATAAATCACAGCAAATAAAAAGGGTCACAGAATTTAAAAAATATAAGTGATCTTAGAAATAATATGGTCCAACTCCCTAACTTTACAGATGAGTTAATTGACACCCAGAGAAGTAAGTATGTATCCCAAAGTCTCCCTAAAAGCATGTATACCAGAGTACAGTTTCAAATTCTAAGCCCTTTGATTCCAAACTCAGCGTTCTTTCTTCTTGTCCAGTGACGGGCAATCTTTTGAGCTTGGTGTGTCAAAATTTTCCAAAAAAAAAGAGCATATCTCAGGTGGTGTGTCTCTTTGAGAAAAAAGCCATAATTTTGCGATATTTATAGTTTAGATAACAAAAATGAATAATTGTAATATATAACTGTATTTAATAAACCAAAATAGGTAAATTAATACAGGCAGAATTGTCATCTATAGTAAAGAGTGTCTACACTACACTACTGCAAATGTTTCATCCACGGCATGTAGCCCCATACTTCTCTGTATGTGGCCACATGCAGCCATGTGTCATCAAAAATGGCTACATGTCTGTGCTGACTCGAGTGTCATAGGTTTGCCATTACCTTTCTATTCCCAACCATGCAGCCTCCCCTGTTTCTGATTTGCCAAAACCAGAATAGCAACAAAGTATAACAGTTGGTATATATATCTCCTCATATCCAAATGCCTAGAAAAATGTTTTTTTCCTACTGTTACTGTATTAATCAAATGTAAAATGTTTAGTTTGCCTGGGCAAATATTAAGCATGATTGTAAATTACCACTTATTATCCTGACTGAGTCTCTAGATTTGCTTATAATTGACTTTATACAGCGTTTTTAAGGTTTACAAAAAGTTTTACATTTAAGCTTCACAATAATGCTGAGAGGACTATACTACATATTCTTTAGTATGTTGCTCTTCATGAATAAAATAATATACCAACTCCTCTGTTCTAAGGTAAGGCTGCAAGGAGAGTTAGTCAAATATTAAGAGCATAATTCTATAAGGGGGAGTTAGGTGGCTCAGTGGATAGAGAGCCACATCTAAACATGGGAGGTTCTGGGTTCAAATCTCCCCTCAGATACTTCCTAGCTGTGGGATCCTGGGCAAGTCACTTAACCTCAATTGCTTAGTCCTTGCTATTCTTTTGCCTTGGAACTAATACTTAGTATTGATTCTAAAATGGAAAGGGTTGGTTTTTTTTAATTGAGAATGATATGAAAACAATTACAAAACACTTTTCACACAAATAAAGTCAGACCTAAACAACTGGAAAAATAAAGAAAAATGACAAGTGTACCTAAATTAATTTTTTTATTCAGTGCCATACCAAACTACCAAATAATTATTTTATAGAAACAGAAAAAATAATAACAAATTTCATCTGGAAGAACAAAAGTTCAAGAATATCAAGGGAATTAATGGAAAAAAAATGTGAAGGAAGGAGGCTTAGCAGTACCAGATCTCAAATTGCACTATAAAGCAACAATTATCAAAACAATCTGGTACTAGCTAAGGAATAGAATGGTAAATCAGTGTAGAAGATTAGATACACAATATACAGGAGGAAATGACTTTAGCAACCTAGTGTTTGACAAATCCAAAGATCCCAGCTTTTGGAATAAGAACTCACTCTTTAACAAAAATTGCTGGGAAAACTGGAAAACAAAATGACACAAGGTAGGTATAGAACAACATCTCATACTCTATCTATACTAAGAAAGGCTCAAAATGGATGTGTGATTTAGCTATCAAGAGTGAAACCATAATCAAATTAGGGGAACACAGAATAGTATACCTGGCAGATCTTTGGAGAAAGGAAGAATTTATGACCAAACAAGAGATAAAGAGTATTATAAGATATAAGGTGAATGTTTCTGATTATATTAAATTAAAAAGCTTTTTACAAACAAAACTAATCTAACCAAGAGTAGAAGGGAAACAACAAACTGGGAGAAAATTTTATAACAAGTGTCTCTGATGAAGTTCTAATTTCTCAAATTTATAAAGAACTAAGTAAAATTTATAAGAATACAAGCAATTCCCCAACTGACAAATGGTCAAAGGACATGAACAAGCAATGTTCAGATGAAGAAATCAAAGCTAACAATAATCATATGAAAAAATGTTCTAAATCACTCTTGATTATAGAAGTGCAGATTAAAATAACTTTGAGGTACCAGAAAGCGGTAAATGTTGGAGGGAATGTGACAAAATTGGGACACTAATGTATTGTTGGTGGAGTTGTGAACTGATCCAACCATTCTGGAGAGCAATTTGGAACTGTACCTGAAAGACTTATGGAACGCTATCCACCTCCAGAGAAAGAACTGATGGAGTCATCTTTCACATCAGTGTATTTATGGTTTTATTTTGAGGTCTTTGTTATGTATGAGTTTGCTCTTACCACAATGACTAATATAGAATTGTGTTTTGCATGATAATGAAAAAATAAAAGTAAAAAAATCAAGAAAGACTAATAGATAAAAATGCAAAAAGATGAAGAGACTTCTTCAAAAAGTCATGAGGGTTAGAGACAGGAGCTCCTAGGTTCAAACCCGGCCTCAGCCACTTCCCAGCTGTGTGACCCTGGGCAAGTCACTTGACCCCCATTGCCCACCCTTACCAATCTTCCACCTATGCGACAATACACCGAAGTACAAGGGTTTAAAAAAAAAAAAAGTCATGAGGGTAATTCTTTATTTGAGCCTGTCCCCTATTGTAGAGGAGGGGGAAAGTTTAAAAAAAAAAAACTTGGCTAAAAGAGGAGGATAGCTTTCAATGGCTGGTATACAATGCAGAAAATGTAATACCTCCCTTTTTTATCTTAATAAATTAAGGATGACTTCTAGATCCAAAAACAAAGAAAAAGAACTACATACAAGTTATTCAAGATCATTCCTAATACCTAATGTATTATTTGACCACTGAGTATCCAAGAAGCAGTATGTGCCACATAAAACCTTTGAAACCACTGACCACTATTTTCCCGCTTAGACCATATTTGGAGACAACAAAGAAAAACTCTTAAGAGCCAAAACCTCAAGAATAGCAGCACCAACTCATAACCATCAGTACTGCTTTGGTATTGATCCATCAGGCCACCTTCATACAGGATTTAGTACATGTGAAGATTCAACTAGCTTCTACAAATATTGTAATCCCTATTTCCTCCCTATCTATAGCTATTAAAGAAGAAGAAAATAAAAGTATTTTTATTAAAGCCCTTAGTACTGCCAAATGATTAGACACAAAGAATAAATACAGCTTTACTGGTGGAATAGCATTTTTTTAATGGCACATTACACTTTATCACTGAACCCTAAGACCTTTCCATCAAATGTGTAGCTCAAACCACTTATATGTGTTGTCTCCCCAAAACTGGAAAGAGGTACGAAAGAGTAAGGGCTGCCTTGCTTTTTATTTGTATCCCCAGCATTGAGCACAGTGTTTTGTAAGTAAGTGCTTATTAATAAATGCTTTTTTCATTCATTCACTCAACCAATCAATGCACAGATCAAATAAAAGTTCTCTATAGAGATAAAAATTCCTGAAGCTCTTGGATGATTCCCACCATTTGCCTTCTCCACTACTATTCACAAGCTGCTGAATCAAGCTGAAGGAATTACAGAGATAACAGCACACATAACAATTCATGTTATCCAATCTCACCTATGCCTTCACTGCAGCAAAGTAGTCTTTTTTTATCCCAGCCTTATTCTCAATCTCATACTCTGCATTAGTTATTTTAACCTTTGGTTTACTCTATAACTCATCCCCATACCTTCCCCACTGACAATCTTTTCCTCTTTTAATAAAAAGAAAAGAAAATTGAGGCCACTCAGCATAAGCCTACAGTACACTAGCATCAACTTACATAATGGCAGAAATGGCGTGAAAAAATTAGTAATCTGCAAAAAGATATGAGAAGAATTCTATGGAAAAACCTGATTAAAGGCAATGAAAACAAACACACACACACACACACACACACACACACACACACACACACGAAACCAGGAAAAAAGTATAACTTATAACAGAGGAGGCAGCTTTATGGCTCAGTGGATAGAAAGTCAGGCCTAGAGATAGGAGGTCCTGGATTTAAATTTGGCTTTCTGTGAAAGGAAACTCAGGTTCAGACAGGTTATATGAATTCCTTGGTCACACAAAGAGCAAGAAGCAAGGATGTCTTGAATCTAAGTCTTAATTCCATCAAGTCAAAATATAATAATTTGCTTCTACACAGGAGTGGTGAGGCCAAAAACAATCAAGAACAATCACCCAAGAGGGAAATCTAGTTTTCATTTTCAGGTCATTCAATTCCTAAAGGTCTTGGTCAATTTTGTAGAATTTTTACTCCTCTCAACAACAGCAGGGGCCAAGAATAAATCAGAATTAAATGTAGGAGGAGGAATAGAGAGATGCTTAAAGAAACAAAATATTAAGCTGTTTTCTTCTCTTCTTTAAATTTGCAATCATTTGTTTTTCTTTCTATAATGCGCTTTATTTCCCTTTCACTACATACTGACAGCAGAAAGTAGAGTAGTTATTGTGAGCAGACTAAAATAAGCATATAGACCAAGATATACATAGGATGAACCACTGATCTAATAGCCACGATACAATGTTACAGTGAAATTAGGCCATCAATCACAGCACATATTTTGTCCAGTTCTATATTTACCGATTCAAAAATGTAGATCTTCAAATATTTGAATCATTGAGGCATGTTATAGAACAGGAATAAAATATAAACACTAATCACACTTGCTTCAGGGTCCATACTCTCAAGAGAATACTCATAACTTTAAGAGGATATTTAACAGCATTCCTTTGTACCAGGAAAGCAGTTAACTAAAAATTATTTCTAAGATTCTAATATCCTTCTTGTTAAATTCATGTGGATTTTGGTCCTGAGATGCCTTTGGGAAGTAAAAGTGTATATGTTTTTATTTGTAAACACTGAAAAATAACACTAATGATACATTGCACTCAGATTTTATTCAAGCTAGAATTGTGTAGAAATGTAACCTATATTCAAGACAACATATTAAATAACCAATCCAACAAGAAAAATAATATAATACAAAGTACTAGACTTTCTTTTGACTTTGAGTGAAAAGAAATGTGTGGATGAATATGACCTGACACTTACTAGCTATGTGGACCAGGGACAATGGAGACAAGTTGCTTAACTATTCTAAACATCAGTAAAATGCTAATAGAATAACTACTCTGGGGTTATTCTGAGAATCAAATGTTTGAATAACTTTGTGAAACATTTTGTAAACCTTAAAATACTTATGTAAAAAGTTACTATTATTTAAAATCTCAATGAGATACCACAAGAACCATCTTAAATATATAACTGGCATTACCTACAGTGTATAACACAGTACTAAAGTTGTGGAAGTATTCAAATAATATTTACTCAATTAAATGAAAAGCTACATTCTACTGATATTCTATTTCTGAAGTATTATTTGTGTGTAATTGGAATCTGAACCCCAGAACTACAATTCCCAGCACCCCACTCTCCTTCTCACATTAGGTGCTGACATAGGCAGGATATAAATTTTGTGTAGCCCCGCCTCTCACTCTCTTCCTGTGATCCCGTTTGGTAGAAGTGGTGTGAGGTGAGTTGCAAGAGAATCTATTCACATGGCCTTATATTTTGTTAGATAATTACCTTTTTATTCCTTTACTTCAATGGATTATTAATAAACTTTATAAAATATAATACTTTGGAGTATTGGACATTGATTTAAATCTTACATTTGGAATATTGTCACATGTACTATCTGACAGGCAGAACAGATGGAAGTAGAGAATCCTTCCCTTACAATTTAAAATAAAGAGTGATAGACTACATTGCCCAGGATGTACACACTTAAAGGTATTCATTTTGATTCTATGTTCTTTCTACAGATGCCTTGCCAACCAGGAAGTAGCCCCAGATTTTTTACTACAATCATAGGGTCACAAGAGATTATTTTACCACGATAACAAAATTTACCCACAATTTCTTATGTAAACCCTTTAGCAGGTGGCTAGGCACTAGTTGCCTATTAGTCAGGTTGATATTGTAACATGAATGTTTTCCTATGGAGGACCAATGAAACACTCACTCTGGAGTCAGAAAACCTCTGTTCAAATACTACCTCTGATGTATATACTACTTATATGGCCTTAAGTAAGTCATTCGACTTCCTGGTCCTCGGTTTTTTTTATCTGTAAAATAAAAGAACTGGACTATATGGCCTCTGAGACTGCTTCCAGCTCCAAATCTATGATCTTGTGTTCCTCTGATATGAACACAGTTCTCTTTATAAACAGGAGTTGAGGTTTTAGGTGTCCTAGATGCACACAGCATGACTGTCAAAGAAGAGGCAATTTTGGTGTAATAAAGATAGCTATAGTATATTATAATATTAATGTTTCACCTAATAAGAGATGCATATCTTTTAAAGCCAAAAAATGCTTGTTTAAATTCTTACATGGAGGGGTTCTACACCAAATTCCTTCATTTTCCATACTTCACAGGTACACCTTTGCTTCTCAAAAATATTCACATTCTAATTCCAATCAGTTCAACATTTACTAAATGCCTGTTGTATACAAGGCATTATGTTAGTAGCTGGTGATATAAGACAAAAATGAATGAATAAGCATTTGTTAAAACTTTTATTAAGTACATAGTTCTGTGCTAAGCACTGGGGATACAAATGCAAAACTGAAAACATTCTCTAGCCTGAGGGAGTTTATGCCTAATAGGGTAGGACTAGACATATAAAGGACAGTAGTAAAAAGAGAGAATTTATATTTGGAAAGTTACTAGAATGGTAAAAAGAGCAATAGGGGAATAATCTGACACACACTTCCCACCAAAATATTTGAAAGGAAGTGGGCCCTAGCAGAGAGGGTACAAAAGTACATTGGCAAGAAGATAGCTAAGGAGTAAAGAAGAACTAAGAACTGCCTGGAATAGGGGGATTAAAGGAGGTACTCAACAATTGAACCAGAGAAGCCTTAGAGTGGGAAATCACCCTCTTCAAAACTGGAAACAAAAAAAAAAAAAAAAACAAAAAAAAAAAAAAAAGAAAAGAAAAAAGACCCTGCCCTCAGGAGCTCACATTCTAACAGGGAATGAGACACGCAAAGACAAGATAATGTGAATTAAGGAGAAGACACTAATAATTAGGGGATCAGGAAAGGCTTCCTACAGGAGACAGCACCTTAGCTGGATCCAGAAGGAAGACAATAAATCCTGCAGAAGATTCCTTTTAAACAGGAATACTTTTACCAGAATCAGAGAAAACAGTATCTCCTTAACCAAAACAAAGATAGAGCCCTAAGGCAAGAGGGGGGAAAACACACAATCTAACCTTTCTTGGCCTCCATTTCTTTATATGTAAAATGAAAAGGCTAGACTAGAATATCTCAAAATGTTCTTATCTCAAAAGCCTATGGTTACATTTTTGTAGCACCTGTATGTATGTATGCTAGATTACATGACATTTCTTCCCATAATAACTTTTAAAAACTTTTTTTTCTAGACTAATAGACAATACTCCTAACCATGATTTCCACAGTTAAAAAAAAAAAAAAAACATGCCAAATTTAGGAGGATAAACATAGCATTAAGAGATTCTATAGCATGGAACTTGTGAGCAGGTAAGAAGGGCAAATTTTTCTACACAGTACTTCCCTGTACCCCAAAGAAGGAAAGATTCAACAAACTAAAAGGTTATACAAACATTGTATTATTCTCAACAGAATTGGCATCTGCCTCAGCTCCTCAATGATTTTCTCTTTTAGGTAAGCAACAGAACCCTTTTCAATCTCGCTCATATAATAGATAACAGGCAAAACAGGTTCTGGAATACCTAGGGTTTGAAAATATTGTTGTGTTATTTTTCTGCCAGAATGCACAGCAAACTGCAAAATTAAATGGATCTCTTTAATAATTAAGCGGTTTTTGTGAAACTATGCTTGAAGCAAATCTTGGCATTGCTAGGTTCCCAGGATATAATCCATATGTACTATAGCTGTTATTAAATTGTCATTCCAGAACAATAAAGAGGTTAAAATAAAATTATTTAGAAACAAAGTTTAAGCTAAAAAAATGTATCATTCTAATTCCTTTATAAATTAGAGGGTTGAAATAAAAGAAAGGTGGCAACTTCTTTCAATGTTTCACCCTCTCCTAAATTATTTTGTATTTGTTTTTCTATATACATGTTGTTTCCCCCCAATAGAATATAAATTATTTTGGGTTTGTTTTTTTGGCTTGATTATCCCCCATACTAAATATAATAATATAATATTGGTGCATAATAAATGTTTCTTGGATTGATTTCTTTGTCTTATTAGTTCTAAGTGATAAGAAAAATAAATATTTTATTAACCCATTATCCTACCAGAGCTAAAAATGATTCAAAACTGGCTGTTTCAAGCTGGTCCTCCCCTCAATTCACAAGTGATAATCTGTACCTTCTCAATAAGGGATACTGTCATCTAAGTTGGCAGGACTAATGTTCTGGATAATTTCCTCATAGACAGGTCTAGAAAAAAATATAAACAAATTCTTCATACACCACTCTAGTTTCAATCTTCTCTATCAGTATCAAAAGCTTTAATCATTACAAATATTATCTTAGGACATACAAGTTCCAATTAATTAGATTACAGTTAATACTATAGTAGTCATTTTTCTCCATTGGCTTCTTCCAAAAATTCTAAGAAACCCTAGATGATGTTATGATCATTTTTGGAGGTGCCTAACCTAATCAGCAACATATTAACAAATTGAATCCTTAGATTATGTTTCTTTTTCAGGTTGTTAATTTCATCTGCTTTTATTGCTGATTTCCTGTTAGCTTCCATTTCAAAGGAGATCATAACCTGACCTTGTATCCAAATCCATAGACACCTATATTAGGTGTGTCCCACTGTACTAAGACCAGTTATTAAAAACATGTTAACTTATAACAATCATTCTATATCAATGAACAAACATTTGGTTAGACACTGAGGATAAAAATACAAAAAAAAAAAAGTTTCTACCCTCAAGTAATCTATATTTTATGGGAGAAACAAACAGAATGCAATTAAAGTATACATAAAATAGATACAAAGGGAAGAGAGGAACTAGCAGCAGGAGTCAGGAAAGATCACACAGAAGATGACCAAGGAGACAAAGTGGGTAAGTATATGCCAGTATTCCAGGTACAGGAAACAATCTGTTTAAAGAAATGAAAATGGAACTAGGCTTGACAATACTGACAAGAGTAAAGCTGAAAAGCTATTTCCCATGAAAAGTCTCAGACATTAATCACCCATTTTTCCTTAATATTCTCTTCTCTCTAGGATTCTGAGTTACTGTTTTCCCTGGTTCTCCTTCTACTATTCTCTGCATTTTAAATTATTATCTCACTTGACCTTCACACAATGCCCCTGAAATTGCTAATATTATTCTCATTTTAAATTTATTCAACACCTAACCTACAACTCTCTATTAAACATTTAGAATTAGATGTCTCCTGGACATCTTAAACTCAGTATGTCCAACATTGAACTAATTATCTTCCTACCAGCCTCAAAGAAAAACCCAAAACACCTTTCTCTCTTCTTAACTTCTATACTACTACTGAGAGAACTGCCATCCTTTGAGTTATCCAAGCTGGGAACCAAAAGTCCTCATATTCTCTCACACCCCCACTGCTATATTCAATCTGTTAACAAATCTTGTTCTAACCTTCTCAACATTTCTCATATATACCTCTTTCTCACCTCTGATACTGCCCCCACCCCTCCCCCAAACCTAGTGTAGAGTCTCATCAATCATGCCTAGACTACTATAAGAACCTAATGGTTGGCCTCCCTGAATCAATATTCTCTCAATAGCATGTCACCTTCCACTTAACTACAGAAGAGTACAGATCAAAGAGGAGAGAGACTATATAGATAGATAGACGAATTAAGAGGTTATTGAAGTATTCTCAGTAAGAGATAAGGGTCTGCAATAGGGCAGTGGCTGCATCAGTGAAGAAAAGGGAATAAATGAGATAATTGTAGAGATAGAATCTACAAGACCAAGAGAAGATTGAATCCTCAAACTTTTTTATTCACGTAGAATCATTAAGATTATAGATTCACAGCTGAAAGAGACCTTACAGATCATCTCCTCCAAAACACCCAATTTACAGATGAGGAAAGTAAGGGCTAAGGAGGTTGTGTCTTGCCCAAGGTCATACAGATAATAGGTAAGAGGGTACCATCCTGTCCTTCATCTTAGAATTCTACACACGAGTACAACAAAAATCTATGACAAAAGGGGGCAGCTGGGTAGCTTAGTGGATTGAGAGCCAGGCCTAGAGACGGGAGGTCCTAGGTTCAAATCCGGCCTCAGACATTTCCCAGCTATGTGACCCTGGGCAAGTCACTTGACCCCCATTGCCTACCCTTACCACTCTTCCACCTATAAGTCAATACACAGAAGTTAAGGGTTTAAAATAAAATTAAAAAAAAAAATCTATGACAACACTTTAAGGGGTCTTTAAAGAGTCGATGTCAAAGGGGTAGCACAGTGAACAGATCATCAAGCCTGGAGCCTAGACCTGGGCTCAAATCTGGCCTCAGACGATTCCTAGCTATGTGACTCTGGGCAAGTTACTTAACCCTTGCCACTATTCTATCTTAGAACTGATATTAAGAAAGGAGATAGGACAGAGATAGAAACTCACAGAGAGAGACTGACGGAGAGAGAAAATGAACATTTAAGGGTATTACCAAATAACCAATTTTTCTTGAGTAATTCTTATTATACCTAGAAAGGCGGTGTTGTACAACTGTTAAAGACTGATACATACTGGTTGTGTGACACTAGATCAGTCTATTAACCATAATACTCTGGACAACTCTGTAAACCTAATGAAAAAATTATATGTACTTGGGAAAAAATCCAATAAGAGAAACAGCTAAAAACTTTAAAAATAAAAATAATCACCTTTAAGGAGAAAATAGAAAACCACTTGCAATTTTTAATAAAATTAAATATGATTTTTAAAAATCTGATTCATAGAAGCCAAAGCTCTATGATTTATAGGTTCAAGTGTTTTCAAGTTTTGTCAAAATAAAGTCTCAGTGATTTTTATTTCTCAAAGGTGTAAGACAGTATACTTGAAAAGCATTATACAGACAACCTTTAAGGGGCTTATTACAACTTTTTCTTTCTGAATGAATTCTAAGATCAATCAAATCTATTCAAACACACCATTCTATAATCTCATTCTGAAAATGATAAAACATATTAAGAGTATGTCAGTGTCACTGTTTCTGGTAAGAATTTTAAAAATAAAAAACAGTACAAATTTATCCACACCTATCATAATCTTTTGTATTACAGGATAAATATTTATACATTGTATGATATAAAAGTACCTTACACCTCTGATGGTATACTCTCTAAAAGAGATAATGTAGATAATGCTAGGTAGTGGATATACAGATAGTCTTTGAATCAGGATGATCTTAGTTGAAGTTCCCCTTATGACATATATTAGTCTTGTGTCTTTGGCAAACTCAATTACTGAATGTCCCTAAGAAACTAAGATTACAAATTAGGAGTTCCACATCTGGGTGTTCCCTAAAGGAATGAAATCACAATTCCAAACTCATCTCTCCCTCTCCTCCCCCAATCCCATGCCTCAAATAAAGATGCATACACAAATACCTATAGGTTTAATTTAGAAAAGGGGGGGGGAGTTTGTCACCATTTTCCTCTGTTCAATTTTGGCATGAAAATATCCCAAATTCCAATTTCTCAATGCAAGTGAACAATCTTATCAATGGATTATAAATACCTGAAAATAGCACATGATTTAAAACACAACAAATATCTCGATAAAGCTAGTTATAAACTAAGAGTACAAAAGACAACTACCAAATTCTTATTAAGGAAACAACTTAAACACTTAAAACAAAATTTATGCAAAGTAAATACAAGATAACTGGAGTATAAGCAAGGGGAAGAGCAGTAGAATTTAAGGGGGAATTAAAAAGGGTCTCCAAAGAGGTGGCATTTGAGCTGAGTTTTAAAGGAAGTAGCAATTCTATGAGGTGGAAAGAAATAATGCTTTTGAAGCTTGGGTGACAGCCTATGTAAAGGCACAGATGTAATACCACATCAAAGGAACAGCCAAAGGGTCAGTTTGGCTAAACCACAGAGTTCATGAAGAAAAGTAATGTATAATGTGGAAAGGTGTAGAGGAGCCAGGATGTGACAGACTTTTAAGATGCCAGAGATTTAATCTAGAGGCAAGAAGCAACAGAGAATCACTGGAGTTTCTTGAGCAAGGGAATAACGTGGCCAGATAGCTATGTGGAACCATCTGTGTAGGATGGACTGCAGAGGAAGAAAGGCTTGGAGGCATGGAAATCAGTAAGGAAGTCATTATATAAGTAATGCAGACATTTCCAGAAATGAAGATGGTGTAAAAACTAAAAGAGTAAAAATTTTAAAGAAAATCTTTCATATCATCTAATCAATAATGATGGGTCAGCTAATTGGTGCACTGGACAGAGTGCTTTCTAGCTATGTCACTCTGGACATGTCACTTTATCCTACTTTTCCTCATTTATAAAATGAACCAGAAAAGAAAATGGGAAATTATTCTAGTATCTTTGCCACTAAGACCCAAAAAGGAGCCACAAAGAATCAGATACAACTGAAAACAAATGAACAACAATCAACCATGAACCTTATTGGGGTATGGGTGTGTATTTCTCATTTTAAAAAGAGTTCCATTCAAAATCAAATCCAAGGTGACAGTGACCTTCCTTAAAAAAAGAAAGCAAGGAAAAGACAAAATCTCATGAATGAGAATTTAAGGGGCGGGCTTCCTTGCCTACCATGAAGGCATTGTGTAATTTGGTTAGTATTAGCATTTTATTATATTATTAGTAGCATATATATTAGTAAGAGCATTGATTGCACTAGAAATGCTGAATCAGGTTACTAAGACATTGCCTGAGGCTTAAAAAAATCTTTTTGTTAGTGACAAGGAGAGTAGTCTGACACAAAAATCTTGCCCTACCTTGACCATGAAATTATGGACAGGACCCTTAACTTCCCTAGGCTTTGATTTCCTTATATGGGAACTTAGGATATTTTAACAGCATGCTTGCCAAGATGCCCAAATACCACAGTGACTGACACTTCAATAGGATTACTGCCCAGAATGTGGTAGCTCATTGAAACACAACTAGTTTCAACACATGAAACTTTTAATAGCAAAATATAAGGATTCTGAATCAGTGAAAATTAATTTTATTAGAATCAATATTGTATATTGGTTCCTTCAAGGCAAATGAGTGTTAAGGGCTAGGCAATGGGGGTTAAGTGAGTTGCCCAGGATCACACAGCTAGGAAGTGTCTGAGTCCATATTTGAACCTAGTACCTCCCATCTCTAGACCTGGCTCTCAATCCACTGAGCCACATAGCTGCCCCCATGTGACAACAATAACTATTTAATTATTCATTGTTTTCTTATGTATCATAAAGTTCAGTAAACTCAGAATCCAAACTTAATATACTTGAATACTGGAGGGAGTATAAATATATTCAGTAATGGATGACAGGTCTCCTGTCCCTAAAATAGCACTTCTAGTCATTCATCTTGCTAGGAGAAAGTTAACTACTGTAGGACATAAGATGAATAGCAAATTCCAAGAGTTTGTTTTCCATTTTATAGAATAAGAGAATTAAACTAGATACTTTCTAGAAAAATTTCTAACTCTAAAATCGCATAATATTATTTTGTCCTATTATCATTTTAGCCAATCTGATGTGTGAGAGGATATTTCAAAGTTGTTTTGATTTGCATTTCTCTAATCAATGATTTAGAGCATTTTTTCATATGGCTATATAGAACTTTGATTTCTTCATCCAAAACTGGCTGTTCATATCTTTTGACCACTTATCAATTGGGAAATAGCTCATATTCTTATAAGTTTAACAAAGATCTTTATTTTAGATATTAAACCTCTATCTGAGAAACTGCCTGTAGAATTATTTCCCAATTTTCTGCTTTTCTTCTAATCTTGGCTACATTCGTTTTCTGTATACAAAAATGTCATCAAAATTATCCAATTCACATCTCACAATGTTCCCCTCTTGTTTATTAATAAATTCTTCTCTTATCCATAAACCTAATAATGTTACCTGTTCTTCTAATTTGATTAAAATAATCTCCCTTTATGTCTAGGCTAACGTATTCATTTTGATCTTATCTTGGTAAATGATGTAAGATATTAGTCTAATGTTTCTGCAAGATTGCTTTCCAGTTTTCCCCAAAATTTTTTTAATCAAAAAGTAATTTCTTATCTCAAAAGCTTGGATCTTTAATTTTGTCAAACACAAGGTTACTATAATCTTTTACTATTTGTTGTATGTTTGTTCTGTTCCACCAATCTACTTTTCTTTTTCTTAACCACTAACAGAACAGTTTTGACAATTTCTGCTTTATAATACAGTTTAAAATCTGACAAATGTTGAAGGACATGTGGAAAAATGGGGACACTATAATGATGTTGGTAGAACTGTGAACTGATTCAACCATTTTGGAGAGCAATCTGGAATTATACCCAAAGAATTATAAAACTGTGTATATCCTTTAACCCACCAATACCACTATTAGATTTGTTTACTAAGGTGATCAAGGAAAAAAGAAAAGAACCTTTATGTTCTAAAATATTTATAGCAACTTAATTTGTGGTGACAAAGAACTGGAAATTGAGGGACTGCCTATCAATTAAAGAATGGCTAAACAAGTGGCATATGACTGATAGAATACTATTGCACCATGAAATATGACAAGCAGGTTAATTAAAAAAATGAAAAGAACAAGAAATTATGAAGAATGAAATAAGCAGAGCCAATATTGTATTATATACAGCAATCAAAACATTGTTTGAAGAATAACTCATGCTATGTCCACCTGCAGAGAAAGAACTGATAAATAGAAACAAACAAGACATAGTTTTTATATCTTTATTTTTTGTAAAATGATGCCTTCTCTAGTGCAGAGTGAAGAGAAATGGAAAGACATATAACTTGGAATTTTAATGTAACAAACACAAATTTTTTAAAAATAAAATTGTATGGAGGCAGCTAAGTAGCTCAGTGACTGATACAGGAGATCTTGGGTTCAAATCTGACCTCCTACACTTCCTAGCTGTGTGACTGGGCAAGCCATTTAAACCCATAACCTAACCCTTATTGCTCTTTTGCCTTGGAACCAAATACAAAGGATTGATTCTAACATGGAAAGTAAGGTTATTTTGCTTTTTAAAAATAAAAATAAACAAAAAAAAATTGTATAATGTGTAAAATATACATTGTATGTGTTTAGTAAAAGCACATGCAAAATGTTAGTACCTTCTAATACAACTGGATCCAGGTGTCGGCCAACATGGTGCTACTTTCCACAGAGCAAAAGCAAAAGATCTTAGTTCCTCAAGCACAGATCTACTTCCAAAATAGAAAGCTACACAAGATGCTGCTAATGCCTTGCCTTCTGGAATTTAAAGGAGAGGTATGAAGGACAAAGAATCAAAAACAGATAACTATAAGGCCTACAGAAACATTTTATTTCCTCATAATTCTGACACTTATTCTAACATTCTGAAATACTGATTACCATTACCCACTAATTCAAGAAGAGTATTATTCAAAATGCTAGCTATTCTTCATTAAACAAACAAAAACAAATTAGGGAGTGGCTCAGTGGATTAAGAGTCAGGCCTAGAGATGGGAGGTCCTAGGTTCAAATCTGACCTCAGACACTTCCCAGCTGTGTGACCCTGGGCAAGTCACTTGACTCCCATTTCCTAGCCCTTACCACTCTTCTGCCTTGGAGCCAATACACAGTAATGACTCCAAGACGGAAGGTAAGGCTTTTTTTTTAAATTAATAATCTAAAGAACTAAGACAATCCAAATTATTTCCTTTTCAGTAGGATCAATACATTATCCTACTCCTATACCAAGAGATATAAAGTGGCATGTGTCAGGGAGTTCATACCACAGCCTATACTTCAGCTTCCATAAACAATTCTACTATATTTTTATCTTCAAAAAATATTAATATTTCAAGCTGTTTTGATTTTGATTCCTTATATATAGAGATACTTCCAGTGGATCTATGATCTCAAAGATCACAATCTTCTGCCTATGTCTTCTGATCCCAAACAATTTTGCTCTACTTCCATCCATAAAATTCTCCAAATGGATCTACCTAATACTTCAAAGGTCTTTTTCTCCATCATTTAATTCTTCATTGTTTCCAGAGCATTTTTTTAATACTAAGACAAAAAAGCAGAGCAGCAAGGGCTAAGCAACTGGTATTAAATGCTTGTTCAGGGCCATACACCTGGCAAGTACTGAGGCTAGCTTTGAACTCGGGTCTTCCTGACTCCTGGCCCGACTCTTTACTTACTGTGCTACCTAGCTGCCCTTTCCGTGCATTTTTAGAAGGGGGAAAAAAAAAAACGAATTCCCCTTAAACAACTTCCAGGTATTTTAGGAAAAGGAGAGCAGGGCAGTCTTTACTGACATTATATGACTACCCAAAAAAAGTTTATTTTAAAATCAGTGCCATTAACAATTTCCAGAAAATGAAAGTTTCCACATTGGAAAACATACGCCTGACAGAAAAAAGGACAGTAGATTTATATTTAAAATTTCTGGCTTCTAACCAAAATAGCTGCTTGAACAGAGAAGTCCACAGCCTAGCTACCTATAACCATTTTAAGCAAAATTCTAAAATTCTCACCAGACTGAATAGTGACAAAGTAGTCCAATAAAAAATGAAAAATAGGGCAGAGTAAGAAGCAGCTCTTAACTTCTCCTGAATACGACTGTGGAAGCAGCGCCCTGAGACTTGTAAAGAAACCTCCAGCAGAGGATCAAGCAAGGGGGTCTACCAGGGGGCTTGACCTTAGAAAAAAACAGAACTCAGACCTCAGGAGCCAATAGATCGCGGACAGACACTGAGCGCGAGGATAAATCTGAGAAGCTGCTGGGGTAATGATGGCTACTCAGTCTCAGGAAGTTCAGAAGAGAAAGAATAACAACAAGAAAAATAAGTCTTTAACACTCGACAGCTTTTACACAGAGAAAATCCAGACAACCGAGCAAACAGAGGAGGAGAACAAACAAGCATCCGGACCCTCCTCAAATAAGGAAAACTCCTCACAAGCTATGGAAGAGTTCAAAACTGAGAT
>NC_058131.1:182545219-182586803 GCF_016433145.1 Gracilinanus agilis | reverse complement strand
GCTACCCACATTCAGAGGAAGGACTGCAGGAGAGGAAACATATAAGAAAAACAACTGCTTGAACGCATGGGTCGGGGTGGACATGATTGAGGGTGTGGACTCGAAACTACCACACCAATGCAACTACCAACAATTTGGAAATTGGTCTTGATCAAGGACACATGACAAAACTAGTGGAAATGCGCATCGGCCATGGGTGGGGGGGGTGCAGGAGGGGGGGTTGAAGGGGAAAGGTGGAGCATGAATCATGTAACCATGTTAAAAATGAATATTAATAAATGTTAAAAAAAATGAAAAATAAATAACTTCTTCCATCACAACACTTAACACAAAAAAAAAAAAACAGCTAGGAATTCACAGGTAACAGGAAAGGGGGCAAAAAACAAGGCTAATACCAGTGTAGGCAAATAAACCATTTATATAATCTCCCAGTACAACTATGGAAAAGCCAGGGACACATACAGCCTATTGGGGTCTCTGTCCGGAAGCAGTAAAAGAGAGGGCATCCCCAAGAAAGACCCAAGGTGGCTGTAAACTGTAGAAATTTGGGAGAGAGAGGTCTAGGAAGCCAATGGGAGTCAAAAGTCAAAGAAGTCAAGCAGAACAATCAGAGAAGATATGTGCTACATTTTTGGAGGAGAAACATACTCCAGGGCTCCAGAGTTCTTCATACAATATCTTGAGACTTCATAGAGAACCCTGAGAGCTCTGACTTCAAAGACAGGAAGGGGCTCTAACATCAGGAGGTAGATGTTAGAACAGGAGCCATCCTGTTAGCACATCCCATCAAAAACCAGGGATGGGAAATAGCCTGGCCCTACCCTGGCAAAAAGTCTCAATTCATGAGTACAACAAAGAAGACACTGGCCATTATCAAAAATTACTGAAAATCTAGAGATATTACTCTGTAACAGCAAGCAGAGGAGACTCAAAAGGAGGAAGAAAAAAAGAAACTTTCCACTAGAACTACATGTTCTGAAGAGATAAAAAAATTAATAATAGCGCTTAAAGAATTAAAATAAATTGGTAAGAAGGGAAAATAGCAAGCCTTAATCAGGTTAACAGACTCCATGAAAATTAGGAAAAAAAAAAACCAAAGCAACAATAATCATAGGGAAAACAAAATTCCTAATCCTGAAGAGGAGAGAAAAAAGAAAATTTAGATTTTAACAAGTGCTATAGAATGTTTAGGCAACCACCGAGTGGCTGCCTAAAAATGGTACATTAATGTAATAGAATATTACTACACTATAAATAGACCATTTCAGAGAATCTTGGGCAGTATAAACTGATGCAGGATGAAGTTAATAGAATGAGAAAAATGATTTCTATACAGTCAGAAACACCGTAAGAAAAACAATTTTGGAAGAATTTGTAACCAAACAAGACATAAGAGAATCACAGGAGGCAAAATGGACAATTCTGATTATGTGAAATTTAAATGGTTTTGCACAAACAAAACTAATGCAGTCAAAACTACAAGGAATGCAAAAAAATCAGGGAGAAAATTTTTACATCAAGTTTCTTTGATAAAGGCCTCATTTCTCAAATAGAAAGGGAATAGAATCAAATTTATAAAAACAAGAGTCATTCTGCAATTGATAAACACTTGATATGAACAGGCATGATAAACATGATAAGAACAGGCAGTTTTTAGAAGAAACCAAAGTTACAAATAGTCATATAAAAACACTCTAAATCACTAATAATTAGAGAAATGCAAATTAAAACAATTCAGAAGTACTACTTCATACCTACCAGACTGGCTAATTTGACAAAAAAGGAAAATAAAAAGTACTAGAGGTGATGTAAAAAAAAAAAGGTAAACTAATGCACTATGTGTAGAATTATAACCTGGTCCAATCATTCTGGAGAACAATTTGGAACTGTGCTCAAAGAGCTATAAAAATGTGGATAACCCTATACCAAGATAAGATCAAAATTGGTATATGATTTAAACATAAAAGGTATTGCTGTGAGTAAATTAGGGGAATATAGATAGTTTACCAATCAAATCTATGGAGAAGGGAAGAATTTATGACCAAACAAGAGACAAAGAACATTACAAGATGTGAAATGAATAATTTTGACTCTCTGGATTTATTTATCCACTATGTGCTCTATCCCCCTGTCTTTTCCTTCTTCCCTCAGCTTCTCAGCTCCCTTTTCTGTGTTGTCTGACCCTATCAGAATGCCAGCTCATTATACAAGCCATTCCCCAATTGAAAAAAGATCAAAGAATTTAGATGAAGCAGTCAAGGCTATCAATAATCATATGAAAAAATGTTCCAAATCATTCTTGATTAGAGAAATGCAAGTTAAAACAACTTTGAGGTACTATCTTACACTTATCAGATTGGCCAAGTGATAAAAGTTGGAGGAGATGTGGTAAAGTTGGGACACTAATGCATTAGTGGTGGAGTTGTGAATTGATCCAACATTCTAGAGGGCAGTTTGGAACTATCCCAAATTTCTATAAAGGTGATAAAATAATGCACACCCTTTGATCCAGTAATACCATTACTAGGTCTATATCCCAAAGAGATTTTTTTTTAAAAGGGAGAAAGGACCCACTTGTACAAAAATATTTACTGCTGCTCTTTTTGTTGTGGCAAAGAAATTGAAAGCATGTCCATCAATTGTGGAATGACTGAATAAATTGTGGTATATGATGATGGAATACTATTGTGCTTTAAGAAATGATGAACAGGATGATTTCAGAAAGAGCTAGAAAAACTTACATGAATTGATGGAGAATAAAATAAGCAGAACCAGGAATACATTGTACACAGTAATAGCAATATTGTGGAAAGCTCAACTATAATAGACTTAGCTACTCTCAGCAATATAATGATCCAGGACAATTCTAAGGGACTTATGACAAAGAATTGCTATCCACCTCCAGAGAAAGAACTGTTGGGAATCAGAATGCAGATTAAAGCATATGACTTTTTTACTTTATTTGTGCTTTTATTTGGGGGTTTTGATTTTATATGATTATTCTCTTACAAATACGTTTTGTATGATAATACATGCATAATCCAGAATAAATTGCTTGCCAACTCCAGGAGAGGGGAGGGATGGGAAAAAATTTGAATCCTGTAACTTCAGAAAATTTATACAGAAATTTATTATTTCATGTAATTGATAAAAAATAAATTATCTGTGTAAGGAAAAAATTGTGTATACCCTTTGACCCAGCAATACCTGTGTATATTGACCCAGAAATATCTCTGTAAGGAAAAAATTGTGCATACCCTTTGATCCAGCAATACCAAAGAGATTAAACAAACAAAAAAAAAAAGAATATGTACAAAAGTATAGCAGCTCTTTTTGTGGTTGCAAAGTAATTGGAAACTGAAGGGATGCTCATCATTTGGGGAATGGCTAAACAAGTTGTGGTATATAATTGTGATAGAATACTACTGTGCTATAAGATATGTTAAAGGAAATAATTTCAGAAAAAATTAGGGAGAACTATATGAATTGGTACAGAATGTAATAAACTGAACCAGGAACATTGTACATAGTAACTGCAGTATTATTACAATGAACAATTCAATTATCCAAGACAATAATTCCAAAGGACTCATAATGAAAAATGCCATCCAACACCAGAAAAAGAGCTGATGAACTGAATGCAAAATGATTTATAATTTTTTCATTTTCACTATTTTTCTTGCCTTCGAAAGGGATGACATAGCTAATAAGGAAATTATTTGCTGATTTTACATGTATAATTGATATCATATTACTTGTCTTCTCAATGGGTGAGGGAGTGAGTGGGAGGGAAGAAGAGAATTTGGAGCTAAAAAAATTTTTAAATGAATTCTGCGGTTTATCTTTTAAAGAAAAGAAATAACGAAGGAGATGGTTTCAGGAAAAAACCTGGGAAGATTTCTATGAACTGATACAAAGTGAACAGAAATCAGGAGATTATTGTACAAAGTAAAAGCAATATTATAATGATAATCAATCGTGAAAGCCTTAGTTGTTCTGATAAATATAACAATCCACAGCAATTCTGAAGGTGTCAAGATGAAAAATATTAATCACCTCCAGAGAAAAAAGTGATAAACACTTTGATTTTTTTTTTTTGCAAAATGGCTAATAAGTAAATATATTTTCCATAACTTATATATAATGGGAATCAGATTGCTGGTTGGCTGGCAAGAGGAAAAGTTTGGAACTCAATATTCTAAAATGGATATTTTAAAAAATAAAACAAATTTTTAAAAGTTTTTTAAACCTACTTTGAAAGACTTAAGAATTCTGATAAATACAATGACCAGCCATGTCTCCAGGGGGTCCATGATGAAGCATGTTACCCACCTCATGGCAGAGAGGGAATGTACTCAAGGTTCAGAGAGAGACATTGTCATGGTGACTGTGTATATTCCTTTTGCTTACCTGCTTATTTGGTACAAAGTTGTTTTATTTTTTTATTTCTGTGTTTTTAATAGAAGGGTGGAAATGGGGTTAACAATACTGAATTTTTTTAAAGCCACTGAAATATTTTTTTATTTAATGCACAGAACATATTCTGAATGGCATTTAAAGGGCTATGTGATTACAAGCTTTTTTAAAAACTGTGCTATTTATGTTAATAAATCACATACAATTCTTTTTTCGTGTTCTACTATTTGTGTGGAAATGCTCTGTTTTTAAAGTTCGAAAGAAAAGAAAAGAATCAAATAAATACTTTCCTTTGCCTCACTCTAAGACTGGTAGTGAATTTATCAGGAATTTCACCAAGGGACAGCAGAGAGGAATAGATTAAGATCACTTTATGAACATCATTTGATGAATTAAGAGAATCATAGACCTTAACTTAGAAGATATGATTTCAAATTGCAGCTCTTTCGCTTACTGCCCATGCTACTAAGAAAATCACTTTATTTCTAGCTGAGTTTCCTTATCTATAAAATAAAATGGTTTGAAATAGATGAACTTCTAGAGTTGCTTCAAAAATTCCATGATTCTATAGCTAGCATCCATTTTGTTTCTGTTTCATGCCCTGTACCTAAAGTCTCATCAGTTAAGTAACCTATTTCCCACTGGCTCTCTTCTCCTTAACCTCAAGTCTATCCCATACCATTTTGTTATTCCTTTCTTTAGCTTGGGGGCTTTGCTAAACTCATTAGTTTCTATTTATTAATACTTTTTCCTAGTTACTTAATTCCTGTTGGTAAATAAAGTAAAATTCACTTTCCTTTCCTACCCCTTGAAACTTGTTTTGTTTGATGGAGGTTTTTTGTATTTCATTTTCTATACCATTGTCTAAAAAAAGATCTTTTACCCTTATTTTTTTCTGATTCATTTCCCATCTATTCTAGACATTTTTTATTCATAGTTCTTATATTTAGTTCTTCTTTAGTTTCTGCAACTTAGTTTCTGTATTTAAGATATATTTATCTACATATCTATATCTATCTATATAGTTCCTTTTCTTAACAATTTCTGTTACCTTCTTGTAAATCTCCCCGACCACCTTTTTTGGTTATCTTAGAAATACTTATTTCTGCAAGCGACAGAACAAAGATTATTGCCCTATGGTACAAATTCTATATTCCGGATTATTCAGTTCATATTTGACCTTTGCCCTCTCCACCTTCATTTTTCCCCCATTTGCATTGAAATCTCCCCCAAAGTCCATACCATCCCATACTTCTAGGTGTCCACAACCCTAAGGAGTTCTGATTCTCCTTCTGAGTTAAGGTGACTAGTTTTTCTAAGCAACAAATTTATATTTGTTATAAGGTCCTGATCTTCAATTATAGAATATTTTTCTTCTTCTATTAGAGTATTCAACAGTGTTCTCATCTACCACTGCAACAAAATTTTCCCATTTCTTTCCCCTTATTTCAAGCCCTCCTTTTGCCTATTCTTCATGCATTTTCCTTTGAGTGCTCTTCTTCCTGAAAGAGTATATTTTATTTTCCTTTTCTGGCTAATCTTTGAATCTAAATATATTGTGTATTGCCCTTTATGGTCTACCTCCCCTTCTCCCTTTTATCTAACCTCTCACTTTGTTACACACACACACACACACACACACACACACATACAGAGAATACATATATATATATGCTTTAAGCAGGGGACTGTGAAATCTAGTTAATGATGTTTCAGGACTCTTTTTCCATCATCTCTTCTGTTTTACTCCTACATTCGCCCTTGTTTCATTGTATAAATTTAGAGAAAAATCCTTCAATTGTCTGCTTTTATTGTTATCCTTTTGTCATATTTGTTCATCCCTCTTGTATTTGTTGTCTGGAATGTTTGAGAAGCAAATAATTGCTTCAGATCTGGTTTTCTTTCTAGATGTATTTCCAACATGAATGTCCTTTTTTTTTTATTTTTTTTTTGCATTAATGGTTAGGATCAGATTTACAGAATATTTCATCTTAGGTTGCATCTTGAAATCTTTTTTTTTTTAATTCTTACCTTCTGTCTTTGAATTGATACTAAGTATCAGTCCCAAAGTAGAAGTGTATTAAGGGCTAGGCAATCAGGGTTAAGTGACTTGCCCAGGGTCACACAGCTAGGCAGTGTTTGAGGCCAAATTCAAATCCAGAACTTCCCATCTCCAGGCCTGATTCTCTATCCATTGAGCCACCTAGCTGCCTGAATATTTTTTTTTAGTTTTATTAGTAAATTAAGTTACATTTTATTAATATTTACATTAGTATATTAATAAGAGCAGGTATTTACATTCACACTAACATACCTAGTATCATTATAGCCTCACATTTATCAGCTCTGTGAAGTAGCACTGACATTAACCCATTTTATAAATATGGAACTGTGGTTCATAATCAAATGGCTTATGAGAGATCATATACCAACAAGTTGGTTATTTGTCCTATTTTTTTAATTTTATTTTTTATTTTACTGATTAATGATGAAAAATTTTCCATGGTTACATGATTCATATTCTTTCCCTCCTCCCCTCATCTCTCCCCCCTACCATAGTCAACGCACAATTCCACTGGGTTTTACATATGTTATTGATCAAGACCTATTTCCATATTATTGATATTTGCACTAGGGTGATCATTTAGAGTCTGCATCCCCAATCATATCCCCATCTACCCATGTAGTCAAGCAATTGTTTTTCTTCTATGTTTCTGCTCCCACAGTTCTTCCTCTGGATGTTGATAGCGTTCTTTCTCATAAGTCCCTCAGAAATATTTTGGATCATTGCATTGCTACTAGTGGAGAAGTCCATTACAATTGATTTTGTCACGGTGTATCCATCCGTCTCTGTGTATAAGGTTCTCCTGGTTCTTCTCCTTTCACTCTGCATCAATTCCTGAAGGTCTTTCCAGTTCACATGGAATTCCTCCAGTTTATTATTCCTTTTGAGCACAATAGTATTCCATCACCAACAGATACCACAATTTTTTCAGCCATTCCCTAATTGAAGGACATCCCCTCATTTTCCAATTTTTTGCCACCGCAAAAAGCACAGTTATAAATATTTTTGTACAAATCTTTTTCCCTATTATCTCTCTGGGGTACAAACTCAGCAGGGGTATGGTTGGATCAAAGGGCAGACAGCCTTTTAGAGCCCTTTGGGCATAGTTCCAAATTGCCCTCCAGAATGGTTGGATCAATTCACAACTCCGCCTTGCTGCCTGAATCTTGAAATCTTCAGAATACATTATTTTATTCCCATATAAAGTTTTTGATTGAGTAGAGATAGGGCTTGTGTTATTTAAGGAAAGAAACTATCCTTTATTTAAAGGTTTTTCTCCTGATCATTGGCAGAATTTGCAGTAAGTGAAATTGTTAAATTTAATCACAATGTTTGGAGTTCAGAGTTGTCATTTTTTTTAGATAATATATGGATTCTTTCAAGTGGCACTATTTTCTGTATTTAGAAGTTCTTTTTTTTATTACTGCTGTTCATGCTTTTTGACTTGTGGTATTCTTTTGGGAGGCCTATAATCTTTAATTGATTCCTATGTCAATTGTTTGAGAGCTATGTGTTTTTCTTGAATGAAGCTCATGTTTTCTTTCAATGTTGATGCTTTCTGCTAACTCTTCTAGACTGTCCTTCATTATTTTATTTTTGTTTCTTTGGTGAAACGAGCTAATTCAAATTTGATGAGACTCCTGAATTCAAGTTTTCCTATTCTGCCCATTAGTTCTACAACGAAAGCAATACATTCTGCTTTCACACTTCTTATTTCTCTTTTAAATCATTTAGGAACATTTTGCTGTAGTTCCATGTTCTCTTAAGAATTGATATTCAATTTCCTTGATATTACAACATTTATTCACAGATGTCTGGACTATAACTAATCTACAGGACATAATCCTTTCTGTTATTAATATCTTCATTGTTGGTTTTTCAACCTATCTAGGCTCAAGGTCTTTAACTGAGGGTTTTTTTCCTCTCTGTGATCTTCAGCAAATTCAGTCTTCTTTTTTAAGTTCTCCTATTGCTCCCTTTCTGACTCCCCCTCAAATTCCTAAAATTAAGAGGGGTTGTGATAGGCTTCCTACAGTGAGAGCCACAAAGTGGATCATGGGAAGGGGTGTCCCAGCACAGAGGGAGTGAATGCCTATTCATGCTCCTCTCACAAAAGGCAATTAAATATTTACTAGTCTTGGTCTTTACTCCAAGTAACTTCCTTCAGGACAGAATGGCTCCAGGTGGATGCTAGGCTCTTTCCCTCAGGCTTAGATGACTGAGCTCTACTGCAGCCTTCCTGTTGCCAGAGCAAAAACTTATACTTTGGGTTTCTGAGACACTGAGAGAGAAAGTAGGGCATAAGTTGGGGAGGGCAAGTTAAGTGAATGCTTTAGGAGTTGGAGATTTTTAATTTCTCTGTTACCAGTTCTTCAGGTTTTTACTTTGTCTGCCTTCTTGGTTTTCTAAACTGTAGAAAAGAACAAAAAACATGGTTTACCTCTTGCACAAAATTCCTATTTTAGAGAGATCTGAGAGGTCATGAGAATTAGAAAAAATGTCTGGTCCACCACCTTTTTGGTCATGGAACCCAGATTTGTTACTCAAAAATTTTTCACTCCTCCCCAGGCTAGCATTCAAAGTCCTACAAAATCTTTTCCCACACTTCTTTCCTGCCTTACATCCCACTAGTCCTGTACATAAGTCTTTAACTTCAGCAAAGTTTATCTAATTTCATCATTTCCCTCCTGATACTTTCTTATCTCCTTTTCTTTGCATACATCATTTCTACCTAGAATATCTTCTGCCTAAACTTAAGGTGTTTATGAAATTCCTCCTCTTACATGAACTTTTTCAAATCATTTGAACCTACAATGTTCTTTCCTATCAATGCACAATACCACTTATATTATTTACCCAGCAATCAATCACATACGACATCTCTTTCTTATTAAAGGGGTATAATGGATTGAGGTAAGAAGGCTTGAATTCAAATTCTGCCTTCAGCACCTATTAGCTATTTGACCAACTTCTCAGAACCTTAGTTTTCTTATCTATAAAACTGAGTTTAAAACCTAGAAGTTGTCATATATATGCATAGCTACTTGATGATGGCTGCAAACCATCTGCCTTTCCCATATTTCCATGATTACTCTCTCTTCCTTGTAGCCTCGGTCAGTAGTAGACAGTTATATGCATATTAACATTTTTGGAATGTTCCCATCATTATTTCCCCTTGCTTCATCCTATTAATTTTTCCTGAGCTAAAAAAAAGTTGTTAATCACCGATTTTGCCTAAGAAAATATTTTGCTAATAACAAAATCATTTCCATTTCTATCTTCTACCAGTGAAAAGGAAAGTAAAAGAGTTCATAATTTGAAACTAAAATAATTATTTTACCCTGGGAGTCGAATAGCAAGCAGTTTAAAAAGAAATAAATAGTTACTATGCTTTCTTCAGAAGATGAAATTAAACTTAAGAGAGGTTAACTTGACTTGCTTAGGTCACATAGCTAATTTGTGACTAAAGCAAGATCTGAAATGAGGCTTTCCTGATTCCAAGTTCTATCAACTCAACCACACCTGCCTCTTATTTGGGAAAACACTTGGTCCAGGTCCAGATCTGAAGAGACAAAAGGGAAATATGAGGGGAAAGAGAAAGTAAATGTAGAAGCTATAAAGATTATCTCCTAATTCTAGACTTCATGATATTGTTTTATTATCTTTAAAGTTGTGATTCTTAGAACATCAAACGCAAAAATCTTCACATTTTCAGTATAAAATGTATTGCAAACCCAAAGCACTAAACAATACAACTATCATAAGGAAACTATAGAGCTCAGTAGATTGAGAGTCAGGCCTAGAGCCATCAGGTCCTAGATTCAAATGCGACCTCAGACACTTCCTAGCTGTGTAACCCTGAGCAAGTCACTTAACTAACACCCACTGCCCAGCCCTTATTGCTCTTCTGAATTAGAAGAAATAAACAGTATTTCTAAGACAGAAGGTAAGGGTTTTTAAAAATTACATTGTTATTTGTTAAGAGACAATGTTTTATAATAGAAAAGGCACTAGAAACCAGAGTTAGAATTCAAGCTGCTGCTATCTCCTAGCTACAATAATGGTAAGAAACTCAACTTTTCTAATGTTTAACTTCATCATAAAATGGGATCAATGCTCATACTAACTACCTTGCAAGATTATTGTCAGTAAAGTACTTGGTAAACTAAAAAGCAATGTTTAAATATGCAAGAATAATGCAGGGATAGGTGAAGGCCAGTAACAAAGGCATCTTTGGTGCAGTTAGGCACATAGAAACATTCACATCATGGTCAAAAAGGGGATTACATCAAGATTTCTACTACTCATGATACAACATGGGGTTGAGACAAAAGGAAAGGAGTTGACTTCAGAGACTGTCTCCTGCGAAACTAACCTGAACAAGTTGACTTGTCAAAAAGGTACAATTAACCCTGGGCGAGTCACTTGACCCCCATTGCCTACCCTTACCACTCTTCCACCTATAAGTCAATTCACAGAAGTTAAGGGTTTAAAATAAAAAAAAAAATTAAAAAAAAAGGTACAATTACAGAAAAGTCACCAGGCTTACTGTTCCAACAGAGAAACAAAACCTGCTAGATACCAGTTTGGAGAATGGAATTATATCCCTCGTATCATACAAAAAGAAAATAAAACAGAAAATTCAGAAACAGCTGGAAAAGGGCATATTACATTTGAGCATCAAAAAGCTTCAGGGAGGAAAAATGGCATTTCAAGGCTTCCTTTAAATAATGATGTACATAAAGCACCTTTGGGAAAAGCTCCTCTCTTCAAGAGTGAAGAATATGTCATCTCCAGATTCATGCAGAAGTACCTTTCTCTCCAGGGTCTGACTCTTCCAGGAAGTCAACAACAAGAAATACCCACCAGCAAAAAGTTGCCCAAAAATGATGAGATCTATGCTTCAACTGGCACTGAGCAACTGGACAACATTCCAGAACTCAGGCATGTTCAGGAAATTTCCTCTCCACCTGGAGACATTCCAGTTTCTATAGCTGCAAGCAATAAGAAGCTCCATGCTGGCATGCCAAAGAATGAAAAGCAGCCCCATTGTGAGAATGTTCACAATGACTTAAGAACAATAGAGAATCCAAGAAAAGAAAATGTTCTGGATATACCAGACCCCATTGGGATATCGACATACTCTATAATTATTGCTAATTACTACCAAAATATACCTACTCCATTAGCATGCAACCCAGAGTTACTTATACTCTCCTTTTGTAAACAATATGGAAATGCTATTATTATACATCTTAGGGAGAGAAGAGCACAAAAAGATTTCAGGATGACTAAATTCATGATTATTGCTTTAATACAAAAATATATTCCTTATTACAATAACAAAATTTTCAACTCAATTTCCAGACATTAAGTCGACTTGTCTAATGGTAATGGACATCAACAATATATCATTTACATACAACTTGATATTTTAACATTAGTTTTTCTTCAATGGTAAATTTTTTTTAATTATAGTACTTGCAAACCTTGTATACAGTATTCAAGTTATAGGAGATTTTACTCGATCAATAGCAAACTATTCAGAGCTTTTGTTTTTCAAGGCCTGATCCTCCAAATAAGGATACATTCCAGTTCTCATTTTCATGTCTGATGGGGCAGAAGTAATTATTTGGGGTTATTTTTTTAACTCAAAAGCTTATAATAGTAATACTTCCATTTACAGTTAGCTTATATGTTCTAGGAGTCCTCTAGAAAGCATAATTCTTAACAAAACAAACAAAAAAAGGAAAATCAAAATGCTGCAACAAAAATGAACCATAAATGTAATATAAGCTCTGGAGCTCAGTCTCTCAATCTCCATTTGCATAGAAAATCTGAGTCTCCTGTCTCTGAATTTTAAGAGAATCTGAGGGAATAGAGGCAAGTGGGCTCCCCATACAGCTCATGTTTGCCCAAGGATTATCAGTTGATATCAAAGTTGACAAGATTTAATTTGGTTTTAGAAAAAAGTATTTACTAGGGTGCAATCCAAATTGGAATTAGTTTAAAACATGCCCCCAAAAGTCTATGACACAATCTCCCATAAGTAAACATATATTCCAGATGAAAAACAAACTCAAGCTTAGAGAGCATATTTGGCAAAGAGATGACTCACAGCTCCCAATTGCTGGAAGTCCATTTCTTCCCTTCATGGGTTATTCATTAAGTTCCTACCCGCATGGTGTAGTTTTCTGTTGAATTCCTTATGGAGTCCTAAAGCTGGCCTTTCTTAACTTCTGATGCAGGCCATTGCCATCAGCCAATGTTACTCTGGGAACACAAATCTGTCATGAGCTAGGGAAGCTATTAGGATGCTGATGGGGAATCCAAAATCTTTCAGATCTTTTGAAAGTTCACAAAAATTCTCTGGTCAAGATTCATAGGACTGAAAGACTAATTCCTCCTTTCCTCCACCCCAGGAATTCCCTCTCAAGAATTGGTTGAGACCACTTTCACCATTCCCTGGGCAGATACTGGAATGCCCTAATGAAAACTAGCTAGTTGCTTTTATACAAGTACCAAAGGACATGACTAATCAATCTAAATATATTTCCTATTGTATCTACTTGAAATGCCT
The DNA here is from genome assembly GCF_016433145.1 of Gracilinanus agilis. NCBI lineage: Eukaryota > Metazoa > Chordata > Mammalia > Didelphimorphia > Didelphidae > Gracilinanus > Gracilinanus agilis. Next base: position 182,573,742 of record NC_058131.1, on the reverse strand, counting down.
TTAATGACTGATTCAACAGTTCTCACCTATTTATATTTTAACTAGGGTAGGAAAACTAATTGAGTCAATCTACTCTCATCCCTAACTCTCCCCTCTCTCCTTTAATATTCCATGTGCTCAGTAAATTTATCAACAATGTACATATATTTAGCATATTTTAGTATATTTAGCAAAGACATTCCTGAATTCTGAATAACTTTCTAGGACTGGGAGAGGTTCACCATTATCCTTTTTATGTGACTTCCCCAGTACCTTGTACTTAGCTCAGAAAAAAAGTCTTATGTGGTAAAGTTCACAATCAAATTCTGTAATTAACATTTTCCCAAAATTCCAAATACATGGTGACAAAATCTAATACACACACTCAATTTTATAAAGATCTAATACATTACTGCCTATCTTGGTACTTGCAAAAAGGTCACTCCCACCGATGCAAAAACAGTACAGAAAAGAAGGAAAGCTTAGTCCTTTAGAGTTCTCTAAGCATGTGGAACTCTTGCCACAGAGATTATGGCTTCTAGTCTACCTCATAAAGTCATCCCACACCACCATTCAGGTGAGAAATCCAAAGTGATTCATGTACCAAATTCACAGGCTCCAAAGGGGTTTGCCCTCTCCTCACATCAAAAGGTCCTTCTACTCTAGAATCAGTCAGGTGCCAAGTGCTATAATAAAACTGGCACTCTTGGGCATGGAGGGCAGAAAATGGGATATTTACCCTTTCTTTCCTAATAATGGTCCCCTCTTCTCTGGAGCCACATACAAGAAGCTAGATTTAATCAATAACCAACTTAAAAAGGAAAATAAAATGTCCTGTCTCAGAAGGACACTTTTTGTAGATAAGAAAGCACATGCCTAATATCTGAACAAATTATGATATATAAACATAATGGATTTTGCTATATAAGAAATGAATAAAAAGAATTCAGGGAAACATGGGAATATTTGCATGAAATAGCAAATTAAACATAGCAGAGTCAAAAGAACAACATAGTGGTACAATTGAACATAACAGACTTCTCTACTAGCAGCAATGCAATGATCCAGAACAAGGCTGAGGGACTTATGAGAAAGAAAACTAGCCACACTCAAAGGAAGAACTGTGGGAGGAGAGAAACAGAAGAAAAACAACTGCTTGATCACATGGCCTGATAGGAATATTAATGGGTATGGAGACACTAAACGATAACTCTAATCCAAATATCAATAATATGGAATTAGGTCTTGATCAATGTAAACCCAGTGGAATTGTGCATCGGCTGGGGGGTGGGGGGGAGGCTTGGGGGAGAAGGAAAGAACATGAAACATGTAACTAAGGGAAAATATTCAAAATTAAAATTAAAAAATAAAATAAAATAAAATAAAAAGAACAATATATATACAATTACTATAGCAATGAAATTAGAATACACAACAGAAAAGAATATTGTCAAAGTCTTTTCTGTTAATAAGTAATAACTTATTTTTCTGGGAATACACTTTGTAAGCAGATTTTGAGTAATTATGGAGAACTGTTAAACTAAAATAAAATGTATCGACTTTTTTTAAGTAAATGATAAACAGAAATAAGTTTGGTACAAGAAAGCTATTATGGAAGGAACCATGCCCTGACAGAAGAAAATATCCTGAAGAAAAAAACATGAACTCAAAACTAGCTTTGAATTTATCCCATTAAGGTACAGGAATCTGGCTATCAAGTTGTGGTTACTAATAAATATAAAATAATAACAGCTTACATTATATAATACTTTATCATTACATATTACTTTCATATAAAGTCTTATTTGGTTCACAAAAAAAACCCTCTAAAATGATGTATTATCCCTATCTTACAAATAAGGAAGTTGAGTCTCAAAATTATTTATGCTGGTCATACATCTAGCAAGTTATAAAACTGTTTAAATATTAAAGTTTCATGGAGTCTATCTTCCTAGTTCAAAAGTCTGATCACATTACTCTTCACTTTAAAATTCTCAAGGGATTCCCATGGTCTGCTGAATCAATCTACAATTCATTTGCAATCTCACTCACTTTCTTATATTATACTCCTTTCAATTATCCTAAATGCTAACCAAGCTGAAGTAGTTTTCTAAATACATTCAATTTCCTACACCCCCACACCTTTGCTTTGGCATTCTCTGTACTTGTAATGCTCTCCCCCATCTCCACCTATTGAAATGTTACCTTCATCCCTCATGTGCCAGCTCAAATGTCATCTCCCTCATTTCCACTGATCCCTTCTTTGAACTTTAAGAGCATCTTATATCTTTCTTACCATTCACACTCTATGCTATTGCTATTGGCATATGTTTTAAATTCTTGACTCCACAAATCTTAGTGACTGACAGTGTTGTCTTTAACCTTTATAATATCCATAACATCTAGGACCATATTTTGCTCATAGTAAATGTTCAAAAGATATTAAGACAATTAAATTGAGGTCAAAGAGAACTCTTAACTAAATGAGAACAGAATGGCATATATGAGGCTATAAATGTATATAATGATTACCTAATCCTTTTGAAGGTATGCTATAAGGGAAAAAATGTGCAAAATTGCATCGTGTTAAAGACATAAATAGGGGGCAGCTGGATATTTCAGTGGATTGAGAGCCAGGCCTAGAGATGGGAGGTCCTCCGTCAGACATGTCCTAGTTGTGTGACCCTGGGCAAGTCACTTAAGCCCCATTGCCTAGCCTTTACCACTCTTCCGCCTTAGAACCAATATACAGTATTGATTCTAAGGTGAAAGGTAAGAGTTAAAAAAAAAAAGACATAAATAGCCACCTAGAATGGTTGCGAAATGATAGATACCAAGGGCTTTATTCAAAGCCTACCTAGCCTGGGAAGACCACTTCACTGACAAAGCTTTTAAGAACCTAAAGCCACCTTCCACAACATGAGAAGGAATTAAAAAAAAAAAAGGATCTTAGAAAAAGAAATCTATACTATCAATAATGTTTATTTTTATTCCTATTCATTAATTATATGTTTGCTTACAATTTTAAATAATCTTGTGGCATGGCTTTTAAGATAAAACAAAGGCCCAAAGAAGTTTTTTTATGCTTAGAATGACAATTAATTACAGCAATCTTCAAAATTGTATATCAGTATATAAGTACAAAAAAAAAGTCTTAATTTTTTCCTGATAAAATGAAACTGCTTTGGTATGCCTAAATAGTAATCAAAAAGCATTTAGTGGGGAGCAGCTAGGTGGTTCAGTGGGTTGAAAGCCAGGGCTGGAGACAGGAGGTCCTAGGTTCAAATGTGACCTCAGACACTTCCTAGCTGTGTGACCCTGGGCAAGCCACTTAATCCCAAATGTCTAGTCCTTTCCCTTCTGTCTTAAAAGCAATTACTAGGACACATGTTAAGGGTTTTGTTTTTTTTTTTTTTTTAAGACATTTATTAAACATCTTTCATGCTAGTTTCAGGATACAAAGACAAAAACTCCTCCAGGAACTTGCATTCTAATAGTAGAATAGAATACCTACACAGAAAAGTAAATATATAGCAATTTGGATGAGGCCACTCCAATGGCATTTAATTTAAAATGAAATTCCATGAGGTAGTAAGAAGGAAGCACAGTTCAGACACACTAGTCAACTAGTGCAAAAGGATGCCTTCAAATGCATTAGAAGTTGTTTCTGAATATGGTAAAATGTAAACTGCATTTTACCTGCTCTCAAGTTTCCTTACCATAGTTTCTAAATGTATTGTTCCAGAAAAGAAATAGATGTTGCTTAGTGCAATTTTACAAATAAGAAATGTCAAAAAGCAAGTGACAAAATGAACTTTTAAAAATCTAAATTCAACATTCTTAACATTTTTGTAAATTCATGATTGAGGATTTGAGGTCTTTGATTTTACTATTCATTACTTTGGGGTTCTGGGGAAGGGAGAGGAGAGATTCCTACTAACACTTAAAAGACACCATTTCTCCAGCACCCACACTGCATATACCACTAAAAAAATAAAATTCTGGGTGTTGTTTTCATTATTCAAATATTATATCAGTTAAAAAGGCTACCTAGGTGACTACTTTTAAGGAAAAAAAGTAAGTGTGTGTGAATAGTTATTGAGGGAACTTTGATCACAAGAGAAAAGTCAAAACTCTGGTGCCCCCTGTAGTCTGCAGGAAAGCCAGCAATTAAGGAAGGATCCCCTAGGCAGTAACCCCCCTACACAGGTGAAGGAGGAAGGGTGACAGTTAGCTCAAGAGTCCTGATGTGTGGTTAAGTCAGTGGGTGGAGAGAAAGTTAGATGAACTGAGGCCACCGGATTGTGTTCTCTTCTACTACTGCAGGGGTCAGCAACCTTTTTGGCCACGAGAGTCATAAATGCTACATTTTTTAAAATGTAATTCCGTGAGAGCTGTACAGTGCTCATAGTGCGCACTCCTGTAACAGTGAGCGCTCCTGTAACAGCTCCTGAAAAAAAAATTGATTTTATGGCTCCTGCAGAAAGAGCCATATCTGGCCCTCAAAAGAGCCAGATATGGCTCGAGAGCCATACGTTGCTGACCCCTGTACTACTGTGTTGGAGCTGACTGAGGGCTGCTGGCACTACTGCAGTAGAGTATAGGCCAAAAGTCAGTTAAATGGAGGTTATATATTAATCTTTTCTTTAAGAATGATCAAGTTCCTTGCTCCTCTCATTCTCTCCTTTCTGATTAATAAAATATTAAAATCTATTGCCAGTCTCCCCAATTTTAATCTTAACAATAATAACATTTTTCTAAATATACCAATCTAAAAATTAAAAGAATCACTAATCATTGACCATAGTTAATTAAGTTCAATTAAGATTTTTCTTTAACATACCAAAAAGACAATGAGATGGTTTTAAAGAGTTGGATGTATCTCTTGGGACCATTCTTCATGTATTATCTTAGATATATACCTCCCAATGATTGTCCTTTAAAAAAAACAACATAGCTTTTTCATTTTCTATAGCTTGCACTTCCATGATATCCCTGTTATTCTTAGAGAATATATAACTATTTTATGTAACGTTTTCTTTCCAACAGAGTGCCAAAGTGTAACACAGTACCTTCTAATAAGTATTTAATACTTACTAACAGACTGATAATCATTTATTTCTCTTTTTTGTTCAGTTTATTAATATGCGACCAGATATTTATTCTTGGAGTAATAAAAGAATTCATTCATATTTACCAAGCTTCCCATAAACAGACTTTTTTTTTTAAGAAAGCAAAATTAAAAATGAATTTCTTTACTTTGACATATCACTACTGGTTGAATAAGTTAACAGTTTTTTATCTATTTACTACCTTGCTATTTCTCTTAAATTGAGTTCTAGATAAAAATATACAAATATGGAGGAAGGAACGGGGGGAATGGGCATCACACAAACTTCATTCAATCCAAAATTAATAAGTGAGAGGTTAAACGCAAATACAATTGTTTTCACATAGAAATAAAACAAACTCAACAAAAAGGTTGGTGGGTGGGGTGGTAAGAGTTAGGGGTTGAATTAAGAAGGTAGACAATACTATCACAATAATCACAAGCAAAACAAACACTGGGACCTTGAAATGGGAGAGGATAAGTTCAAATGGTCAAAGGCTATGAACAACCAGTTTTCAGGTGAAGAAAGCAAAATTATCCATAATCACACTGAAAATGCTCTAAATCCCTCTTGACTAAAAAAATGCTAATTAAAACAACTCTGAGGTACCACACCTCATATCTATTAGATTGGCCAATATGTCAGTAAAGAAAAACGATAAATGTTGGAGGGGATGTGGCAAAATTGGGACGGTAACACATTGTTGGTAGAACTGAAAACTGAACCAACTATTCTGGAGGGCAATTTGACATTATGATCAAAGGGCTTTAAAATAATGCATACCTTTTTGAACTAGTAATGCGACTTTGGGTCTGTATCCCAAAGAGATAAAAAAAAATGGGAAAGGATCTGCTTATACAAAAATATTAATAACAGTTCTTTTTGTCGTGGCAAAGAATTAGAAACTAAAGGGATATCCATCAAATGGGGAATGGCTAAACAAATTGTGACATATGATGGTGATAGAATACTATTGTGCTATAAGAAATGAAGAACAGGATGATTTCAGAAAAAGCTGGGAAGATCTACATGAACTGATACAGAAAAAAATAAGCAGAACCAGGAAAGCATTACATGTAGTTAACAGCAATATTGTGGAATGATCAACTGTAATAAACTCAGCTGCTCTCAGCAATACAATGATCCAGGACAATTCTGAGGGACTTACGAAAAAGAATGCTCTCCACCTCCAGAGAAAGAAATATTGGCTTGGGAATGCAGGTGAAGGCATACGATTTTTTACTTGTTTATGTGGTTATATGTTTGAAGGTTTTGATTTTATAAGATTATTCACTTACAAAAATAAACAATATGGAAAATAAAATAGAATGGGAGGGGAAGCCTTAGTATTTACCTCTTGAGGAAGTAGAGGATCTTAAACAAATTTTGTCATATTAATATGATGGAATGTTATTAAACAAGAAATAGCAAAAGAAATGTCAGAGAAACTTGAGTTGTATGAAATGACACCAAATAAACTGAGCAAAACCAGAAGAATAGCTTTATTTAGAAACTACAAGTAAAATAGCTTTATATAAGGTTGGTACCACTGCGGCTATTGTTCAATCATTTTTGGGCATGAATTCTTTGTGACCCCTTTCTGGAGTTTTTTTGGCAGATACTGGGGCAGTTTGTCATTTCCTTCTCCTACTCATTTTATAGACAAGGAAGCTGAGGCAAACAGCGTTAAGTGCTTTCCCAAGTTCGAACTAATAGCAAGTTTCTGAGGTCACATTTGAACTCTGGTCTTCTTATCCAGATCCTTCACTTTATCTACTACATCACCTAGCTGCCCACAGCACCAATGTAAAAATAAACAATTTTGAAAGACCTAAAAACTCAGATTAATTCAATGATCAAACATGCCTCCAGAGGACTTATAATAAAGCTTGTTATCCATCTCCCAAAGGAGAAATGACAGACACAAGACACAGAGATACATTGTTAAATACAGCCAACTTTGACTTATATGAATTAGTTTTGTTTCCCTATATTTATTTGTTAGAATAATTTTTCCCTTTTCGGTCACTTTTTAATTGAATAATAATGTCCAAAAAAGAAAATGGGACCATTGTAACATTTTTTTAAAAAAACCTTACCTTCCTTCTTAGAATCAATACTGTATATTGGTTCCAAGGCAGAAGAGTGGTAAGGACTAGGCAATGTGGGTTAAGCGACTTGCCCAGGTCACATAGCTAGGAAGTGTCTGAGGCCAGATTTGAACCCAGGCCTGGCTCTCAATCCACTGAACTATCCAACTGCTTCCCATTGCAACATTTAAAAAAAAACAGAGAAGGAAGTTCAGAAAGAAGCATAAGGCACAAATGTATAGAATTTTATTATGTACTTTAAAAAAAAACAAATGCTATAAGATAATTACTTTCACATAAAACCTTTTTTTGTTTGATTGTGTATATGGAAATGCTGTTACTTGAAATAAGAAAAAAAAAATAAAATCCCAAAAAACTATCCATGTTGTTACAGATTTTTGTTATAAATCACTTAGACTCCTAGGATGGAAGTTATAGTTATGTTAAGAAGATTTTTTTTGTTGTAATAGATGATTCAGTTTGCACAAAACTTTTAATATCAAATTATGATCTTCTAGAACATACTATGCAGAGGTCAAGGTATCTAAGAGGAAAGATGGCAAGAGGATGAAATTTTACACACTACTAACACTAGATGATAAAATTTAGATGACATCAAAAACGAATGAACAAGCTCTCAATAAGCTACTGTGTGCCAAGCATAATGGAAGACTGGGAATTCAAAGAAAATTAAACATCCCCTTCACTCAAGGAGCTTACATTCTATCAAAGGAAACAACATGTGCCTAAATAAGTAAATATAAAATACATGCAAAGTAAATATGAGATAATTTAGGGTTAAAGCAAGAGATCAAGAAATGTATCAAGATAAACTTTGTCCTGAACTCTGAAAGAAACACAACTATGCAAGCTATTAATGACATATGTACAAATTTCTCTTCAAAACTTAACACAGTACAGGGGTCTAATCACTCAAATATACAAGGAGTTAAAGCAATTGTATAAAACATCAAGCCATTCCCCAATTGATAAATGGGCAAGAGACATGAATAGGCAATTTTCAGGTAAAGAAATCAAAAGTATCAATAAGCACATGAGAAAGTGTTCCAAATCTCTAATAATTAGAGAAATGCAAATCAAAACAACTCTGAGGTATCACCTCACACCTAGCAGATTGGCTAAAATGAAAGAAGGGGAGAGTAATGAATGTTGGAGGGGATGTGGCAAAATTGGGACATTAATGCATTGCTGGTGGAGTTGTGAACTGATCCAGCCATTCTGGCTGGCAATTTGGAATCACGCTCAAAGGGCTATAAAAGAATGCCTGCCCTTTGATCCAGCCATACCATTGCTGGGTTTGTACCCCAAAGAGATCATAGATAAACAGACTTGTACGAAAATATTCATAGCTGCGCTTTTTGTGGTGGCAACAAATTGGAAAAGGAGGGTATGTCCTTCAATTGGGGAATGGCTGAACAAACTGTGGTATATGCGGGTGATGGAATACTATTGTGCTAAAAGGAATAATAAACTGGAGAAGTTCCAGGCGAACTGGAGAGACCTCCGGGAACTGATGCAGAGCGAAAGGAGCAGAGCCAGAAGAACTCTATACACAGAGACTGATATACTGTGGTAAAATTGAATGTAATGGACCTCTGTACCAGCAGCAATACAATGACCCAGGACAATTCTGAGGGATTTATGGTAAAGAAAGCTACCCACATTCAGAGGAAGGACTGCAGGAGAGGAAACATATAAGAAAAACAACTGCTTGAACGCATGGGTCGGGGTGGACATGACTGAGGGTGTAGACTAGAAACTACCACACCAATGCAACTACCAACAATTTGGAAATTGGTCTTGTTCAAGGACACATGACAAAACTAGTGGAAACGCGCATCGGCGAAGGTTGGGGTGGGGGTGCGGGGGGGGGGGTGGTTGAAGGGGAAAGGTGGAGCATGAATCATGTAACCATGTTAAAAATGAATATTAATAAATGTTTAAAAAAATCATTTTGATACTTATAGTCAAGTATTCCTTTGAAATCCTGTATGTTTTATCCTATGAACTTAAAAACATTATTTTAAGAAGGGATCCATAAACCAAAGGGGTCCATGATACAAAAAAGGTTGAGAAATCATACTCTAAAAGAATCTGACCGGTGTTAATAAATGTATATGTGTGTATGCATGTGTAAAAAAAAAAAAAAAAAATGGAATACAACCTCCTTTCAAACAAACACAGATTATTGGTAACTACATAAATAAAAATATAAATTTATTTTGTGAATTTCTTAATAATATTTTCATAGTTGTGATTATAATGTATATGTGTAGAAATAAACAATAACATCTGATTTCCTTTAATAACATGTGAAATGAAAAAATCATTTGATCTCTTTAAAGCATCATTTGAAACGAAGAGATGACTACTTTTTAATTTAATTTATTTTTATTATTATAGTAATTTTATTTCCAGATTACATCAATTGAATTTCTTAATATTCATTGTTTGATGTTTTGCCATCTATGTTCTCTCTTTCCCTTCCAGCCCTCCTACCTCCCCAATAAGGCAGGTTATATGATATAGGATGTACATAAATTATTATATAATACATATTTCCATGTTCATCATATTGTAAAAAAAGAAACATATTGCTTGGACTAGAGAAAAATTCATTAGGAAATAAAGTAAAAAATGAAAAAAAAAAAAAACTTAACACAGTAGATAATTTTTTTAACCTCCTATGAAATGGGAATTTCATAGATCAATCGTTCTAACACTTATTAAGTACCTAGTGTTTACAAAGCAATATGTGAGGTACTGAAGAGGAAATAAAGATAAATATGACAAAGTTCCCAATATCAAATGGAATTTTCAACCTAATTAAGAAATAACTTATTTTTTGTCTTAATACATAATTTCACTAGTGGAAATTTCCTCTTTCTGTGCACATTTGCAATTACCCAGTCCTTCAACTTAAAGCCTTAACAAGTTGCCTAGGGCAAAGAGGGGTTAAATTGTGTCACAATCAGTAGTAGAAGAGATAGAGTAGTATTTGAACTCAAGACTTCTTGATCCCCAGGCACAGCACTTTAACCACTACAAAATATACCTTCTGAGGAAGGAAAATATGCATACATCAATAACTATGATATAAGAACAACGAATTGAATGTAAAGAAAAAATGAGACAAAGTATCACTTTAAATTTGAGGAAAAAGAGGTTTTGGCAACATCATTAGGGAATCAAGATACAGGAGAAAAAGCATTACCTCTGCAGTGAGAGGACCCAAGTTGGTCAAATCATTTAATCTCATTGGTTCTCAGTTTCTTCATCTATAAAATTAGGGAATTGGGCTAAGATGTTCTCTGAAGTCTTTTCAAAGTCTAAAGCTGTGATCCTAAAAAGGTTTCAAGGAGAAAGAAAATAAGTTGAGCTCAGAAAAGAGATGGAGACTTTTAAGATGGAAATGGGAGGTGGAGAGTCTCTTACAGGTCTGTAGTAGCATCTAAAGACAAAGAGGTAGTTGAGGTCAGAAAGAGAACAAGAGGTAAAAAGCAGTATACACAGACAACTAGACAGCTCAGTGGATATAGCCAGGCCCAGAGATGGGAGGTCCTAGGTTCAAATCTGGCCTCAGGCACTTACTTCCCAGCTGTGTGACCCCTGGGCAAGTCACTTAATCCCCACTGCCTAGCCCTTACCACTCTTCTGCCTCAGAATTGATTCTAAGATGGAAGGTAAGGGTTTTTTAAAAAGTAATGTACAGGGGGCAGCTGGGTAGCTCAGTGGTTTGAGTCAGGCCTAAAGACAGGAGGTCCTAGGTTCAAATCTGGCCTCAGACACTTCCCAGCTGTGTGACCCTGGGCAAGTCACTTGACCCCCATTGCCCACCCTTACCACTCTTCCACCTAGGAGCCAATACACAGAAGTTAAGGGTTAAAAAAAAATAAAAAGTAATGTACAGGTATCCTTCCACATCATGACTTTCCCTAATGCCATTTCAATATGTCTCAGATGAGCATAAGAAATTAAATGGGAATTTTTTGAGAATTTTGCAGAAACCACAGACTACAACCAGCAGTTGACAAAAGTTTAGAAAGTCAGAAATACATAAAATATGTACATGGTATTGCATAATGTCAACCTATCTTTTAATACTATAAGTATGCACAATTTCTTTTTTGAAGTTAAAATAAACAAAAAGTTAAAGTTTGAGAAAAGAATGTGAAATGCCAGCAGTTGACAAAGGCTAGAAGACAAAAAAAGGCTAGAAATGTAGAGATATCTTTTAAAATTTAGTAACTCATAAGTGTGTATAAGGTACTGGAAGTACCCCATTAAAGAAAAAGGAAAAATTCAGATTTCTTCTCTGGTTCAAAGGGAGAGCCAAAAAATTTTATTCAGATTTTCCAGATGGTGGGAGCACTAGGTCTCTAAACCCCCAAGTGGTGAAAAAGATACCTGTAGATTGAATGATACATATAGTACATGAAAAAGAGTAGATAAGGCTTGAGAGGTAAGTTACAGTCTGAGTGTAGAGTACTGAATGACAGAATATACAATTAAAACTTTATTCCTTAGCAAGGGAGTATGTCTGAAAATTTCTTAATAAAGAAGTAATGTGCTAAGAGTAGCATTTTAGGAAGATAACCTAAGTATCAACTTGAAAGATAAGTTGAAGAAACGTGAGATTTAAAAGGAGAAACCCTGATTAAAAGGCTCTTATTCGGGCAGCTAGGTAGCAGTGGATAGAGGGTCACACCTGGAGTCAGGAAGACCTGGGTTCAAATGTGATCTCAGACACTTCCTCCTAGTTGTGTGATTCTGGACAAGTCATTTAACCCCAATTGCCTAACCCTTATTGCTCTTCTACCTTAGAATTGCTATTCAGTACTGATTCTAAAATAGAAGATTATGGGTTTAAAATTTTTTTAAAGACTTACAACAGATTAGATAGGTGAAAAGTGAGGGCCTGCCCTGAGTAGTTGAAATGATTATGAAAAATAATATTCCCAGTCTATGCAACTGATTAGGAGAGAATAAAGAACAAAAGGTAAAGTCCAAGGTCACCAACCTGAAAAACTAGAACAACTATGGTATCCTCAAAATAAATGCAATAAGAGGAAAGGAAAAATGGGGGCAGGGGAAAGGGGAAGAAAGGGAAGTAGGGAGATGAAGATGATGGATTGAGATTTGAACACGCTGAAATTTCAGGCAACAATTGCACATTAAAATGCATGTATCTAATCAATTGATAAGTATGTATTAAGTATCTCTGTTCCATATACATTGACCAAATTAACTAACTGAAAAAACTAAACTTTGACAAATCAAAGAGGTTACAATTATACTGGATGAACAAGGCATATGCATCTGTGTGTACATACACATACACAAGTGAATAGTGGGGAGAGAGATACTAACAGTTACAACAATTTGAAAAGGAAAATATAAACATGGGAGAAAAGAGAATGAAATATAGATGAGTCATCTGCATAAATATGATTAACAAAGCAATGCAAGGTAGATAAGATTACAGTAAGACTATAAAAATAGGAAGAAAAGGAAATGCCAAAACCTTGGAGGATAACCACATTTAAGGAGCAAGAAGAAATAAGAAATCAGAAAAAGAGTCCAAGAGAGAGTAGTCAGAGAGGTAGGAAAACCATGAGTATTGGTGTGGAAACTAAGGAGAGAGAATACCAGAAAAGTAAGGATAGCCAACAGTGTTGTTAACAATGCAGTTAACAGGATGGGGATTTAAAAAAAAAAAAAAAAAAAAAAAAAAAAAAAAAAAAAAAAAAAGGATGAAGGCAGAAAGGTCATTTGATTTGGCAAAAAGGAGAGCACTGGTGCCCCTGGAGAGAACAGTTTTAAGGCATGAAGCCAGATTTTAAGGGTTTGAGGAGTGAATAGATAGCAAAAGGCAGTCAATGAATATAAACTATTCTTTCTATATTCATTTAAGGATAAAAGAGAGGTAAGATACTAATTTGAAGGATTTGCTTTTTATATATATATTAAAGTACTTTTATATACTTTTTTAAATAAAAGTATGAACATATTTGTAAGACAAATATTTAAGGGAGAGGGGAGTAGTGGGAAGGATGATATTGTAGATCAATGATACAGAAAAGTCCCAGATGAAATAGGATAAGATGGCAATAGGGAAAAAGTATAAGGCTAATAAGCCTGGGCAAAAAGGAGAAATCTGAAATTATGATAAAGAATATGAGGATGAGGGAAACTCAGAAAGGTTTGCAATGTTCAGAAAATGTCTAAATCATAAATCTCAAAATGTATCCCAGGTTTCAAAACTTTCAGTAGTGCTAGGATATCTTGTACAATATTTTGAGGTAGACTGGAAGGTAGGTTTCTTTTTCACCAAACTGTGAGATGCTTTTAAATGCTGGAATATCTTGTACAATAAATATTTTGAGGTAGGCTGGAAGGTAGGTTTCTTGCTCACCAGATTGTGAGATGCTTTTAAAGTCACAAAACAAATTCCTTATGGAAATATAAAGAATAGTAAGTTAACAAAGTTTTAAGGAATAGAAGTAAAAAATTATAGCTAAATGACTAAAAGAAGATTCAGTCTAAAGCTTAATCATTATTTTTTGTCTCTCAGATTAACAATAAAAGTGGGGGACAATATATTTTAGAAAAAATAAAATAATGGCAGAAACTAGAAGACCAATATCTCACACCCTATACCAAGATATGTAAAATGAATATATGATTTAGACATAAAAGGTTATAAAGGTTAGAGAACAGAATAGTTTACTTGTCACATCTATGGAGAAGGGAAGAATGTATGACCAAACAAGAGAAAACAGATGTAAAATAAATCATTTTGATTATATATTAAATTTAAAAGGTTTTGTACAAATGAAACTAATGTAACCAAGATTAGAAGAGAAACAAACTGGGGGAAAATTTTTTGCAGCAAACTTCTCTGAAAAAGGTCTCATTTCTCAAATAAAAAGAGAACAAAGTAAAACGTATAAGAATACAAGTCATTCCCCAATTGACAAATGGTCAAAAGTTATAAACAAGGAGTTTTCAGATAAAGCAAAACTCTCAATAATCATATGAAAAAATGTTATAAATCATTATTGATTAGAGAAATGCAAATTAAAACAACTCTGAGGTACCACCTCACACCTATCAGATTGGCCAATATGAAAGTAAAGGAAAATTAAAAATTAGAGGACAGAGTTGTGAAATGATCCAACCATTCTTGGGGACAATTTGGAACTATGCCCAACGGGCCATAAAATTGTGCATACCCTTTGATCTTGTATAATACCACTACTAGGTCTATATCCCAAAGAGATTTTCAAAGAGATTTTTTTAAAGGGTGAGAAAGGACCTACTTTTACAAAAATATTTATAAGTTCTTTTTGTGGTAGGAAGGAATTGGAAATTGAAGGGATGTCCATGAATTGGGGAATGGCTAAAAAAAATTACAGTATCTGATGGTGATAGAATACTATTGTGTTATATGAAATGATGAGCAAGATGATTTCAAGAAAAAAACTAGAAAGATCTACACAAACTGATAAGAGAGTGAAATAAGCAAAACCAGGAGAATGTACAAAATAACAGTAATATTGTATGATGATCAACTGTGAGAGACTTAGCTACTCTCAGGAATACAATGATTCTTTAGGATTTATGACAAAGAATGCTTTACCCCCAAAGAAAGAACTGTTGGGAATCAGACACAGATCAAAGCATATTTTTCACTTTACTTTGTGTTCTAGTTTTATGAGTATTCCCTTACAACCACCACCAATATGGAAGTAAGTTTTGTATAATACATGTACAACCCAGATCAAATTGTTTACAGTTGCTGGGAGTGAGGAGGGAAGAAAGGGAGGAAGACAATTTGGATCTTACAATTTTGGAAAATATGTTGAAAACTGTTATTAAATGTAATTGGGAAAATATTTTTTTAAGAAAAGAAATTCCAACTTGTAGATTTGTCTACAAATCTCACACTGACTCAGAATCTCAGCGGTCATCTAGGACTTAGGTCCTTCATCAATGAGGAAAATGAGGCCAAAGGTTACATGATTGCTTAAGGTTATATAAGTAGCACATGGAAAAGCACATAAAGACAAACTAAATAAGGATCCTTCAAAAACTGCAGACTCCAAATCCCGGAAGTATACCCTCTAAGAAACAAAATAAATTAGCTGGGCAGCATGAGACTGTAGTGTAGTCTCTTTTTTAGAATGGAAAAATGATTATTTTTCACTGCCTGTACAGTTTCCAACTTTATAGGAACTACATTATCATTTAAGGGGAATAAATGTAAAGAAAGATATATTTTAAAACTTTGATACTGAAGTGTTTTCACTACCAAAGTGGTTTGGCTTACTGATAAATTCAGGTATTTTAAAAACAGTGAAACTTTAATTTTTTTTTAAGAAAAAAACAATACTTTGGTCTTCACAGTTTTTGTTTTTATACTAAATTTGTGGCACAAGCTAAATGTTGGAAAAGTCACTTAGATTCTTTTTATTTCCTCTACCTCCTTTAAAATGAGGGTTTATGGATGATATGGATTAGATGATCCCTCAATTCCTAATCTGCCCTAAATCTTATCTTCTGGACTATGACTGTCTCAAGTAGTTATCATTTTATTTAAAGTATACAATTCATGAATGTCTTTTCCCTTATTTTTCTCTTGACTCAGTAACTACAAAGGTAATGGTTTATGAAGTTTTTATTTTGCAATATTTAATCTTATTCTCCCTTATGAACAATCGGGCAAACTGACTTTTATTTAAGGTTAGAGAAGATATCTCCCCATTCAGAAGACTGGAAGCTTAAGTCTGACATACATCTGTTGCAGAAAGTTGAAAGAAACCATCAGAGCATCTTCATCTAGGGTTCTTTACAGTACACAATAACTTCCCTGTACTCCAGGACATTCTATATATAATTCTGAATGTGCCTAAAGGATTTGGAATCTTTTGCTAGCCAGTACCTGAAGGCACACTCCTGAAAGATATTTTGGCTTCAAGAAGCAAATACGAATTCCTTTAGCAGTCAAGCATAAGGTCTAACAAAAAAGCACAAGAGCAAGAAGGGAAAGAAAAGTTCCCTTCCTTCCCTGGGGTTTAAAGGGTTCTACTGAATTGACTGAATTGCAGGATGGGGTTAGGGGGCCAGCAAAGTGAATACAAGTACAATGGCCAATAATTCCCTTAAAAATAGAATCATAAGATCCAGAATCATAGACTTACAAACTGGAAGGAACATCAGAAGTCACTTAAGTTTAACCCTTTCATTTCATAGATGAGGAAACTGAAGTCCAAAGAGATTGTTAAATACCTTGCCCCTGGTCAGTTAGCAATTTGGGATTCAGACAATGCATTTCAGATTTGGGATTCAGACAATGCATTTCTTCAAAGCCAACACTTTTTCTATTGTAAAACACTGCTTTCCAAATATGTAAGGAAAACTCATAAACGTAAAGTTACTTTCCTATAATCAACAGGCTCAACTATTAGGATTCATACTTGGATTTTTTGGTCCAACTCAATTTTCTGGTGCTCTTTAAATATTTTATTGCATTTAAAAAAGTAAAATGTAAAAAAAAAAACACACACACACTATAATGCCTTATGTTGACAGAGATGTTATTTAGAATTTCTTTTCAGATTCATAATTTCATTGGTATGGGGTAGTTTTGATGAGAAACCTCTCTAAGAAATAAAGATTGGCACTTGCTTTGCAACAGATTATGATAAAGATTATTAAAGAGAGTTGCCTGAAATCAAAGAAAATTTCTTTAAAAAAAAAAAAAAAGGTAGACTCTACTCTAAGAGCTCATACTCTAATTGGAGGAGAAAACACATAAAAGAAAGTTTAGTCTTAGGGCAGATGGAAAGGTCCAGAAGACCCATAGGTTACAGTACTATCCACAGCACTTTTTAAAAAATTGAAATAATGGCTTTACCTTCATTTAAAAAATAGGAATTAAATAGAAATTGTGTTAAATGTTTATCTTTTTACTGGGTGGCTTGCATTATTGTGCTAAGATTTTAGAGAGATACATATCTCTGCAAACTTTTCAAGGTCCTACTGGTTCTCAACTATCCATTTCTTAACTTCAAACAGCATGCTGGATTTTGCTGGGTAGTTAATTCTAGGGATTTGGCTTTTGCTTCTTAATTTTCTATATGTTATACTTCATTTCCTTTCATCATCTCATCTTCCATGAAAATCCCATGGTAATCCTGATTATTATTCTTTAATAAATTATTTCTCTATTTCTAAAAAAGAGAAAGATGCCTGGAACCCTGAGAAGGTAAGTGACTTGCTCACAGTTCTACAGTTTGGGTCTATAGTAGAAATTGAACCCAAATCTTCCTGATTCCCAGAATACCTAGAGTTCTATTCACTAAGCCATGTTACATGTCACTATTTAGAATTTAATGAAGTAGAAGAGTATTATAGTTAGTATGCAATATTTGTTGACTAAAATACCAATGCTACATTATTAGTCCTCACCAGTAAATTTTTCATTTAAACAATTTCAAAAACTATTTCTCAATCCACATGTGGGGGAGAAAATTATAAGAGAAAGGAGGAGAAAAATAAATTTATAAGCTAAAGTCATATATGAGATAAATGAAAAATGAAAACTATATAAAGCAAACATCAAACACTTGAATGATGGTTGTAGTCTAAAGCAAGGCAAAATTATTAGTCAGCTGAGAAAGAACTACAATTCATAAACCTGCTGCCATACTATTTGGGATTTTTATTGTTTGGTTGTGTCTGATTCTTTATGACCCCATTTGGGGTGTGGGGGTGGAAAATTTGCACACCTGAGCTAAATTCCCAGCATCCTTTTTAAGTATGTCTTCATTTGATGTACAGGGACTTGGGAGATAAATTTGGCTGAGACCCACACCGCGGGGCTCTTTTTTTGGGGGAGTTTGAGCTTTGCTTTGGTTAAGGTATGGGTCTCTGGCTCTGTGCTCTGCTCGCTTAACTGAAGGAATCCCTTTCCCTCTCTTTACTATCTCTACTTTGCTGTAATAAAGCCACTAAAAAGCTACTAACAATCTCATAATTTAAATTGTAATTATTACAGGGGTTTCCTTGGCAAAGTTACAAGAGTGATTTGCCATTTCCTTCTCCAGCTCATTTTACAAATGAGGAAATTAAAGCAAAGTTAAATGACTTGCCCAGGAACACATAGTTATAAAGGGTGTGAGGCCAGATCTGAAGGCAAGAAAATGAGATTACCTGATTCTAGACCCTGTATTCTGTTCACTGTGCCACCCGGCTGCCCACTACTAAGAATAATATAAGGGGGCAACTCAGTGGATCGAATGCCAGGCCCAGAGACAGGAGGTCCTGGGTTCAAATGTGAACTCAGACACTTCCTAGCTGTATGACCCTGGGCAAGTCACTTAACCCCCCTTGCCTAGCCCTTACCACTCTTCTGCCTTAGAACCAATACCCAGTATTGATTCTAAGATGGAAGGTAAGGTTTAAAAAAAAAAAAAAGTACAGCACAATTTTATACAAGCAAAGAAGCTATCACCAAGGGAAAAAGTCAATATTGGGCTCTCCAGGTGGAGAGCAACATAAGATTAAATTTCAAAGGGAACATGTGAGGTGATGGAAGGTTCTGATCAAAACTTATTTTTACTTCCATTTATCATTAACAATATTTAATACTATTGCTATATCTACTATCAATACTCTATTTGTCCTGAGGCACACATGAAACAATTGCACTGATACTTTATTCAACAGAGGGAGTAAAGACAAACTATGGAATTGAAAAACTTTGATAATTCCTTTGGTAAAATGACAAAAGATTATCTAACACTAGATTAAAGTCCCCTCCAAAGTATCAATGGGGGAGATAGAGTTCTGGGTTAAGATGGCGGCAGAGTAAAAAGCAGCTGCTTAACCTCTCCTAACCCACACATATAGAACTCCTCAAGAGGACATAAAAACAAATCCAGACAAACGAAGGGATCCCACAAAAGGGTGCAGCATCAAAGCTACGTGGGATCGGGATTTCCATGCTATAAGGGGTGAAATAGCTCTCACTAAAATGCGAGCTGAGCAACCCCCTCCCCCACACACACACCACCTACAGGGCCAAAACCAGCACACAAGAGTTAGCGCAAATTTGGGGCATCCATTAAGTCCTTGGCAGCTACCTGGGATCACCAGGGCCTGCTCCTGAGAGTAGCAAGACTTAAGACCCCAAGAGGCTAAAGAACGCATGGACTTTGAACACAGACCTTGAGTGCAAGCACAGTCACAGCTGCAGACGCAGATGCTGAGTGCATGACTGTGGAAGCAGCGCCCTGAGACTATTAAAGGAGCTTCAGGCAGAGGAACAAGCAAGGGGATCACCAGGAGGCTTGACCCTGAGAACAACTAGACCTGAGACCTCAGAAGCCTAAAGAGCACAGACAGACCCTGGGCATGAGGATAAAGCTGAGAGGGCGCTGGGGTAACAATGGCAAGCCAGACACAACCCAGAAGAGAAAGATCAAGAAGAAATCTTTAACACTGGACAACTTTTACACAGAAAAAATCCAGACAACAGAGCAAACAGCAGAGGAAAACAAACAAGTAACCATATCCAAACTTTCCCAAAATAATGAAAACTGGTCACAAACTCTTGAAGAGTTCAAATCTGAGATTATGAGAAAGATGGAAGGCATCTGGCAGGAAAATAACAGTTTAAAAGGCAGAATTTCGCAATTGGAAAGTGAGGCTCAGAAATCAAATGAATTGATAAGCAAATTGAAGACCAGAAATGGCCAGCTGGAAGCCTTGAAGAACCAAACAGACCAGACTGAAAAGGAAAACCAAAAAATTATAGCTGAAAACCAGTCTCTAAAGGCTAGAATTTGGCAATTAGAAAAAGATGCCCCCAAAACAAAAGAATCGATAAGCAAATTGGAGACCAAAATCAAACAGCTGGAAAACAGGATAGACCAAATCAAAAAGGAAAATCAAAAGAATATAACAGAAAACCAGTCTCTAAAGTCAAGAATTGGGCAAGTAGAAGCCAATGATCTCTCAAGACAACAAGAACAAATAAAGCAAAGTCAAAAGACTGATAAAATAGAAGGAAACATGAAATATCTCACTGAGAAATTGACAGATCAAGAAAACAGGTCTAGAAGAGACAATTTGAGAATCATTGGTCTTCCTGAAAAAGCAGAAATTGAAAAAAATTTGGACTCCATACTAAAAGAAATTATTCAGCAAAACTGCCCTGAAGTTCTACAACAAGAGGGCAATATAGACATTGAAAGGATCCATAGATCACCCTCTACACTAAACCCTGAAAAGACAACCCCCAGGAATATAATAGCCAAATTCAAGAGCTTCCAAGTAAAAGAAAAAATTTTACAAGAAGGCAGAGAGAGACAATTCAGATATCAAGGAGCACCAATCAGGATCACACAGGATCTGGCAGCCTCCACACTACAAGACCGCAAGGCTTGGAATATGATATTCAAAGTATCAATGGGTTAAAAAACATCTTTGGTACGGCCCATAAAACACCTCCACAAACTTCTGATGTTCCCACCCAAATTAATCCCAGTCCAAATTCACCTTATCCTAACTCAGCCTTCTCTTCACTCAAATTCATCCTTTTAGCCTCACCTCCTCACATCCACCTCACATCTACTACACCATTTAAATTCATATCCCTAGTTGAAGGTCCACTCTTTTCTGCAAATAAAGCATACTCCTACCCTCTACAGCTACAATGGCCTCCCTGCTCCTCTTTCAAGGCCAAGATTAAATACTGGTTCATCAATGTCCTTCCTTCTCTGATTGCTTCAACTAGAAATGATCCTTTTCTATCCCCTTCACAACTCTATGGGTTGTTCTGAGGATTATCATCTCTGGTATGAAGACTTGTGGAATCCTTTTCAGGGCTGCTCATTCACTATTGCTGTCTATCTTTCACCTAACTCTTACCTTTGGCTCCAAGAAGCTGTAGCAAACACAGCAGCCATACCCTAGTAAAACTCAGTAACTGGGCTAAACCAGGCAGAGAGTAACCAACTGTTACAAGTTAAGGAGATATCTATCCCAATCATGTGAAGACCTCCTGAGTGGAATGGGCAGATGAAAACAATTTGTTCCAACATTCAATGAGGTGACTGAAACAGACCCAATGAGGCACCTAGAGCTTTGTCAAACATAGAAGATGACATGGTTATCTATTACATCCTGGCCTACTGCCAATCATCCTGACTTCTGTCTTGCTTGTGGATTGGATGACTCTGGAAAAAAGTGAGGCTGATGACTTTGTGCAATTGAAAAATGAATTTTATTCATGAGCGAGTCAAGACATCACTCATGATATCACTGATCCCCTTCAAAATGAAGGATGAAGAACATACCTCAATCTTGATGTCAATGTTATCACTTCTATAGTGCACTTTTCAGAAGAAACTGATGAAGCAATGGATAGAGCAGTGGATTGGGAGCCAGGAGGTCTTAAATTCAAATTCAGCCTGAGACACTTACTGTGTTATCCTGGGCAAATTATTTAAGCTGTTTGCCTCAGTATCCTCAACTGTACATTGTAGTATAATAATATCATCTACCTCCCAGGATTGTTTTGTGAATCAAATAAGGTAACATTTGAAAAAAGCATTTAACTCTGTGTTGGCATATAAATGAGTTCTATATAAACAGAACCTTCCTCTTACACCGTGGACAAGCAAACAGTCTTTTTGAGAAATCTTAATCAATATGCTAGTGTTAGAAGCAATTTGGTTGGCAGTAAATAGTGAAGCCTGCTCCCACCCTTGTCAAGAAGACCAGAGTTTAAAACTGGCCTCTGGAACTTATTAACTGTGTGACCATGGGCAAGTCACTTAACTTTTATTTGCCTCAGTTAATGGGGATAATGGCATCAACCTCCCAGGGTTGTCATAAAGGCCAAATGAGATAATTATAAAGTACTTGGCATAGTGCCTGGCACAGAGTAAGCAGTATATAAATGATAACTATCATTATCAATATTATCACTTAGTGTTAATTGAGGCTTTTATTTATACATATGTATGTGTATATGTGTGTACTTCCATTTATGCATATACTTCAAGTATATTTCAATAATATATAAACAGCTTAAGGTCAGGGGCTGTTTTTATTTTTGTCTCTGTATCCCTAGAACCTATAACAATGATTTCAATAAATGCTTGCTGAATCAAACTGAATATTTACCACTAGAAGTGCTCAAATTTAATAAAAGTGAAGTGACTTGCCTATGACCAATAGGTTCATCAATAGGGATTCAAATTCACATCTTTTAGCTTCTAATCAATTTTGACTCCAGGTAAACTATGTGTCTTGTGTCTATGCTTTTGCACTAGCTATCCCCCATACCTGGAATAAGGGCAATTAGATGACACAGTGAATAGAGAGCCAGACACAGAATAAGGAAGATTTGAATCTAGTCTCAGGCACTTACCAACTATGTAACCCTGGGCAAATCACTTAATTCTGTTTGCCTAGGCTTCCTCATTTGTAAAATGAGCTAGAGAAAGAGATAGCAAAGCACTCCAGTATCTTTGCCAATAAAACCAGAAACATGGTCACAAAGAGTAGAACACAACTGAAATGACTGAACAACAAAAATAAATGCGTATTGAATGACTGATTTTGTGTGCCATTTAAGCTATTTCCCCTAATCCCATCTGCAATGAAAACAAGAAGTAGTCTGCCACTATCTTCTGTAATAACAAGCATACAAACTTACATATATACATTTTCTTTGTTAGCTTTCAGTCTTGCCTTCTCCAAACCAAATGATCCCAAATTCACACTGTAGCAACAACCAATTCTCAAAAAAAATCCTCTAACAGATAAATTACCAAAGAGTTTGTGGGCATTTAGAAAACATCACAGGATCATGGATACAGAGTTGAAATAGAACTTAAGAGGACATCTAGTCTAACCCTTTCAATTTATAGTTGTGGAAACTAAGGCCCACAAATACTATGATTTGTCTAAAGACATAAGGATTTATCCCTATTTCTTAAGTCCCAGTCAAAGCCAGTGTCCTTTCTATTCGACCAAACTAGGCTCTCAAAATTACATTTATATAGCACTTTGAAGTCATCCCAAGGATCACAAATGTCATTATGAACTATTCGTTTTTCACAAGTTATAGCCAACTAAATTCAATTTCCTTTTTTTGACAATATGCCTAGACACAGAAAAAAAGAGAATGCAAAATACATGGTTTATCTTGTGTGTAACAAAGCTTCTAACAAAAGCTTTTGGTTCCTATGGAGAAGATGAGAAAATGATAGCTAGAAGAAAGACTGTTAGGTGTATCTGCAACTGGTTGAACAATCTTACTCATAAGGTTTTTCACTCATGGTTTGATATTAAGCTGAATAGAATGATCTGCTTCTATACCTAAATAAAGCATTTTTATCAGTTATTTAAATGAAGAAATACCTATCAAATCTGCAAATGATATAAAAATGAGAGATTAAAGATTCAAAATTATCTCAACCAGCTGGGATGCTGGGCCAAAAGTGAAGGTTGTAAATGTAAAGCTCTGCATTTAGGTTCAAAGAATTAAAGAAAAATAAGATGAGAAACAATCTGGCCTGGAATAGACAAGACCTATTTTTCATATTTAAAAAAAATTTGAGGGGGCAGCTGGGTAGCTCAGTGAATTGAGAGTCAGGCCTAGAGACGGAAGGTCCTAGGTTTGGATCCAGCCTTAGACACTTCCCAGCTGTGTGACCCTGGGCAAGTCACTTGACCCCCATTGCCTACCCTTGCCACTCTTCCACCAAGGAGCCAATGCACAGAAGTTAAGGGTTTAAAAAAAAAAAAAAAAGAAAAAACTTGAATTTAAATGTGAGTGTGTAACATAGTAGCTAAGAAAGGACATCATTTATGACTAGTAGAAATGGATCTAAATTATAATAAAACCGTTATACTCTGAGCTAATCAGACTAATAACAGAATATTATATTCAGTTAAGTGGCATAACAGGTAAGAGTACTGGACTTGGGAGTAAAAAAATAAACTAAATTCAAATTATAACTCAGACACATATTTAGTTGTATGAACTTGGGAAAGTCTCTTCATCTCTTTAATAAGCCTGTTTCTTCATCTACAAAATGGAGATAACAATAGCCCTGCCTCACAAGGTTATTATGAGAATCAAATGAATCATATGTACAGAGCTCTGCAACCTTGAAGCACTATATAAGTACTAGTAATTATCATCATCATCATCAGCTCCACAAAGAAAGCTGGCAGAGTACAATGTATCTAAAGATGACCACAAATGGCAAAAAGTTTGGAAACTGCCAGAAAATGTTGGGTTTTTTAAGTGTTTTGTCAAGGAAAGAGAAAACTAAGGGGAAATAACTTCATATAAATGGTTGAAAAGCTATTATACAGAAGGAACAAACTTAACTGAATTTTGTTCCAGAAGAACAAATAAAAGCAATCAGTTGAAGTGACCTAAAACTCTCAGACTGGGGTCAGCTAGGTGGCTCAGTGAATTGAGAGCCAAGCCTAAAGATAGGAGATCCTGGATTCAAATCTAACCTCAGAGGCTTCCTAGCTATGTGACCTAGCTGCAAGTCACTTAACCGCCATTGCCTAGCCCTTACTGCTCTTCTGCCTTGGAATCAATATACAGTATTGATTCTAAGACAGAAGGGAAAGATTTTTTAAAAACTAAAAACATTGCTATCATTTCTCATACCACCCTACCCTTATCTTATAGCAAGGGAATACAGTTAAACAAAACAGAGATGCATTTATCACATCTAATAGCATAGTCCTCATTCAGCTTTGTAGTCCACCACTTTTCTATGGAGAGAAGGGAGGTATGCTTTATCAATTAAATTCCGGTACTCAAAATGACTCAAGGTGTTGATCTGCAGGTCTTTTAGGTTGTTTTGGACTCGGGTTTGGGTGAGCTTGGAACATTCTTTACTCTGCCATCTTAGCTGCCAGTAACGAGTCTTTCTTAGTTCTTTAGGATTATTTTCAATTATATTATTGAGGTCATTGTGTATATCATTCTCTTGGTTCTGTTTGCTTCCCTCTGCATCAGTTCATACAAGTCTTTTGAGTTACTTCTTGGGCCTCAATTTCCACATCTATAAAATGAGGGATGATAGTATCATAGACTTTAAGATGGAGGCACCTTCAGGGATCCATTATTTGATAGTTGAGGAAACTGAAGCAAGATTGCTTAAGATCATGCAGATGGATGAATAGGACTTCACATTTAGCACTCTTGCCATTGTACTGACTATCAGTAATTCCCAAAGTGGGCCCTACTGTCCCCTGGTGGGCGCTGCAGTGATCCAGGGAGCAGTGATAGCCACACTTCTTTTGTATTACATTCTATTTTGAGTTTAATAAATAGTTTAATAATTTCCAGGGGTGCTAAGTAACATTTTTTCTGGAAAGGGGGCGGTAGGCCAAAAGAGTTTGGGAACCACTGGACTACATGATATCTATTGTTCCCTCCAGATCTTATTCTATGGTTCTTTGATCTCCTGAACTCTGCCTAAAGCCAGGTTGTCATTGGTCTCTAATGGGTCTGTATTTTACTCCTAGGTGTGTGGGCAAGCACCCTGGGAAAAATGGCTGGAGTGAAGGTGCCACTCGTGGCCATGCATCATGCCTACGTGGTCACTGAACGCATTGAAGGGATCCAGGTGAGCTTGGAAACACTAGAGCTTCACATAGTGGATAGAGTACAGGATTTGGAGTCCTGAACATGAAAATTTGAACTCTTCCTCAGAAACTTACTAGCTGAGTAACTGATAGAAGCAACATAGCCTCTTACCACCTCAGTTTCTTAATCTGTAAAATGAGTATTATAATAATAGCAACTACTTCCTAGAGTTTTGAGGATCAAATCAGCTAATACATGCAAAGTGCTTTGCAAATCTCAGAGCATCATATAAGTGTAAGCCAGAGGCAGAGATAATGACAAAAAGCAGATAATTTGGAATGTCTTTTTCTATTTGCCTTTGGAAAATGCATTGTTTCTCCTTTTGGAAAAGGGCCAAGGATAGCTTTCATTCTTGGAAGAAATCCTGATATCTAGCTTATTGTGGTACTAAAGAAAGCTAGATGAATATGGACTAGGACACGATGGGAAGCCAATCTGAGTTTCAAGATTTGCTGCCTTTCCCCAGATTGTTTGCAAAAGAGAGAAGCCAACAAATGAATCTAAACCAACAGATTGTTTATAAAGTTCTTATTATGCACAAAGCTCTGTGCTCAGTGCTGGTAATTCAAAAAGAAAAATGAAACCACCCCCATCTCTAAGGAGTTTACCTCTTCCTGATGGAGAGGGAGGAGGAGACTATAGAAGGCTGAGGAAGTGAAGAAGACAAGAAGAGATGGAGGCATTCCAAGAGTATTTGGGGGAGGGGGGAGAATACCCACTGCTGGGAGGACCAGGGATGGTTTCATTTTCATTCATTTATAGTGGAAGTGAATAATTGAAAGGTAAACCCAGTCTAGGAGCACCAAATTGGCTAGGTTTTGGAAGTCATTTTAGGGACATCACTGGGCCAGCATTCCAGTGAGATTGCAAACAGACCCAGAACTCTGTCAGAGCTGAGAAGAGATTTCAAGATAAGGCAGGTTCTGGGTAGCTTCGCTTGGTGAGTATGGAGAAGAGCAGACCCTAGAGTCTTAGCAGACCCCCATTACCATGCAGTGTTTACTAACCAGGCTCAGTTCTGAACTCTTCAATTGCAGGGACCATGCTGGGGAACATGGGCTCTTCTCTTAATTGGCCACCAGAGGTCACTCTTAGGCTATGTTTGGCCCAACATTGGCCAGAAACACTTCTGTAGGCAAGGATGGAACAGGACAGAACTTTTTTTTAAACCCTTACTCTCTGTCTTAGTAATAATTCTAAGACAGAAGAGCAAAGGCTAGGCAATTGAATTTAAGTGACTTGCCCAGGGTCACACAACTAGGAAATGTTTGAGGTCAAATTTGAATCCAGGACATCTCAATCTGGTGCTCTATCCACTGTGCCACCCAGCTGCCCCAGGGCAGAGCTTTGAGACCTAACACAAGGAAGAGACATCTAAAGACTGATGGAAGGACATTAGAGGGAGGCAGTTATTGGCTCAATATAATCAGTTTTCATGGTATGTGTGTGTGTGTGTATATATATATATATATATATATGTACATATATATATATATATATTTTTTTTTTTTTAACCCATACCTTATGGCTTAGAAGCAATATGAAGTATCAGTTCCAAGGCAGAAGAGCAGTAAGGGCTAGGCATTTGGGATTAAGTGACTTGCCCAGGATCACACAGCTAGGAAGAGTCCAAGGCCAGTACCTCCCATCTTTAGGTCTGGTTCTCTATCTACTGAGCTACCTCGCTGACCCTTCCTTGTACCTTTTTATGTTTTCCATCTACAATTTATTTTCATAAACTTCATGCAGTTAGCTTTAGGAAGTGGGTGAGTGAATATTACTCCTGACATCTAGAATTGGTGTTGTTGAGGCCTCAGCACTGCCCTGTTCAGAAATAAGTTGGGCTATCTTGTTAAACAGTAAATTTTCTGTTGGTGTTTCTGCTCTTCACATAGTGAAGAGATGACTGCTTGTTAGGGATGCTGTTGAGGATATTCATATTGCAGGTAAAGGCTAGAGGAGGTGGTCTTTGAGGTCCCTTCCAAGTCTGAGGAGCTGTGAATTTTTGCCTTGGGGTCTAGGAGTGGCACAAAGGGGCCATTGGAATTCCAAATGTTTGAAGAGGATTTTCAGTTTCTCTTCTCACTCTCACCAGTGCATTCTTGGGTTTGATTCTGAGCCTGGGCCAGAGTTTCCTTGACCTGTGAATAAGCATTATTGTAGGACCTGCTCAATCTTTCCTTGGCCAAAGATAGTGGAGGGATAGATTGTGTAGAAGAGATTAAACAAGTAATCAAGCCTAGGCCAGTTTTTGTTTCCAAAGAGAATGCAGGGGCGAAGAGGACTAGACATTCTCATTGGAGTGTGAAAGGCCTGCTGTTTTCTGAGTGAGTCAGACTATGGGTGAAGTACCACATCCAGTTCTGGGCACCCTGTTTTAGGAAAGATATTTACAAGTTGGAGCATGTCTTGAGGAGGGTGACAAGGTTGGAGACGAGGTCATATGAAGGAAGGAAGGAATAGAGGGAGGAAGGAAGGAGGGAAGAGAGAAGGAAGGAAGGGAGAGAAGGAGGAAGAAAAGAAGAAGGAATACAGGAGAGAAATAAGGAAGAGAGGGATGAAGGAATGGAGGGAGGAAGGGAGGAAAGAGAAAAGAGGGGGAGGAAGGAAGGAAGGGGGAGG